>NW_025843459.1:985531-1067513 GCF_002878395.1 Capsicum annuum | reverse complement strand
TAAAAGAAAAATTAATATGGATAGAAGAAACCTTAGAAAATTTAGGAAAAAGTACATGTGATAGTTTATACAATTTAAAAAACTCGCTACGAGAAGAACAACACAAAATAATAAATAACATTGAAAATCTAGAATTAGATATACATTACAGTACAATTAGGATAAATTATTATACAAAAATTTGTAACTCTGCAATTACTACAGGATAAAATGATAGACTACAAATGTTTAAAATATTGGAAAGAAAATATGGATGTAATAATATCACAAAGTAAAATATATCCATTATATATAATAGATCTATTTTACTTTTTATCTTTACAAGTTAGTTATCCGCACCCTCTACTAATGGTATCAAGAAGTTTATTAGCAAAGTGGAAACGGAGAAAAATATCTAAGAATTATGCCATCTATATTTACAAAGCCATGTAGTTATTCTTTATTTGAAACATTTGCTAAGCCAGATAACTATAACTTGATATTTTTATATTCCACTTAATTTTTTTCCTTATGATGCACATTAAACTTGGCTATTGATACTCTTTATCCATAGACGCTGACATGGCAAAGTACACTCTCCTTTAATTGTGTGGGGATAAAAAAAAGAAGGGAGGGTGTGTGTGGGGTGGGGGGAGGGGTTAATTTCAATAATATACAACATATTTTGATTATGTATATGCAATGTTACACGTGTAATATGAAATATTATATAAAATTATAAAATGTATTTATACACGTGTATACAATTTTATACATTATTATACAAATAGGAATTTCGTCAAACTTCGTCAGTTGATTTTTCTTAGACGCCAAGATGAAATTTCCAAAAATAGTTTTGGTGAGTTAGATCTAGAGATGATCTATCATCTCTAGTCGGTGATATATCATTAATTACAACAAAACTTGATTGGAAAACAGTTTGAAATTTGTTGGCAGCTTACCCTTGGTTCGCTAGAGTGATCGCAAAGGCAATTTTTGATTTTTTGGAGTTGTGGATGGAATTTTGAGATGATTCTTCTTACTTTTAGTTCATCTTATTAAGATCTATAATTCACCTCTGAGTTTGAATATTTTGGAATTTGGGAGGGGGCTGTGGTCGCATGACAACACTCTAGGGCCCTTAAGCTTCTCCTTCAAACCAATTTAGGTAAGCATTAAAAACTTGACTAGATTATGTAAAGTAACTTTGTCGGTTGCACTATAGTGTAAGTATCTTATTAAAAAGATTTAAAAACCATCTCCTAAGTAGTTAATCATCACATAATCATACATAATGATTTATTTGCCCAGTTTCTTGCTTATGATATATAAACATCCAATACATAGAATATGTTGTCGTTGTCGATGTCATGTCAGGCCACCCATGGATCACAACAAGACAAAGTAGCCGTGAAAAAATTCAAGAGATTTAGAGGGAAATTCTTTTAAAGACACATCATGGACAAGGTGTATTATTGAGTTGAGGTATTAGAGTTAGTCTTTTAGTGTTACGATCCGAGCTCAAATTCTGATCGTGATGGGCATCCCAAACCAACGTAGGCCTGAGAAGATTCCTTATCATATAAAAATAAGTATAGTCACAATAACTTGCTTAATTTTTTGGCCCTGAAACATACAAAACTCAACTGAAATAGTTTTTTAGAACCCAAGTCTTATAATACAATATGAAAAAAAATATCCAAACTCAATCTACGAAGCCACTAACGTTAAGAATAAAATTTATTGGCCGGGACATGACCCCGACTATAACACAAAACAAACGTAAGACTTGAAGATGGATGAAAATATCAAATGCCTTTTGAAAGATGGAGGGCTCACCACTTATTAAATGCTATCCCAAGCGGGAGTGTGGGAGTCGTAGTGCTGCATAGAATCACGAGAAAATACCTCGAAACATACATCATGAAATGATACAACGTCCAACGATGGTCAGTACGACGAGCACTGACATGCAATCCAGGGGAAAGGGACACAATATTCTTTTATAAAACAAGTCATAAAACACATTTTTCATCATCCATAATAGAAAGGTATGGGATAGGGGATGTATAACATAAAGACATGATCATTTAAAACTTCATTCTGAACGATGTAGTATTCCACTTACATTACGTAATCCACGAGCTAAATGGGTCCAGTACTACCCAACCGGTGGAGCCTTAGTCCATGTTTGCCGCATGAACTGAGATTAGGCTAATATAACGAATAGTCTAAAGCCACCATATCATCCTCATATTAAGAAAAAACATTTTCCATCCAATTTAGGAACAAGCATCCCTATTCAGCAAAACAAAGGTTTCGAGTGTTTGTCATGAGGACATGCGTCTTCTCGATAAACTACATATTTCTCTTTAAGCCTAATTAAAATATTTTCATAAACATTAATCCATGGAGTCTTTCATTAAGACATTCACATTTTGGTATCGTCATATCAAGACTTGCAAGTCACCCATATCATGCCGATATCATTATCATTAAACATTTTAGACTCCAAAATTCTGCATTTAAAATTATGAGTATAACCATAATTGAGTATTCTATAACTATTTCAAAATGTTCTCATAATGCAATACATTATGGTACAAAGGATGGGAAAAAATATTCATATTTCTTATCCAACTCAAAGTTTTAAGAGACTTAAAATCATGGCTTAATTATTTATCCTTTTAACATTCAAATTTCAAAACATAAAGAGTTATCATTTTTGAATAGTCATTTCAGTCTCAAACCCTACATAAAGATTTAAAATCATTCATCAAGAAAAGGGAACTTATATATTAATCTTTCACCATAAAATCCTCAACCCTAACTTCAAACCACTAATAAAATATACATAAATAATAGTTACATTCACACTTTATGATAGTAATAGAAGTAGAGAGTGTTCAACATGCCTTTTTGACGGAAAGGAATTGAGTAAAGTTTGAATGTCTTGACCTTTAAGCTTGAACCTTAATTGATTTTATTCTTACTGTTTTGGGGAAGAGAAGAATATGTTTTTTGTGCAATGAAATACATAATTAGGAGTTTAAGATTGTTTAGAATAGGTGGAGGATGGTTTTTATATATGGAAAAGACCAAAATACCTTTGAAATTGTTAGAATTTTTGTCCCGATTTTCTTACTAAATTTAAGTTTTACTTTTTCTTGTAAGGAAAATAAAAGTAACCATAAATACTTTTACTTTTCCTGAAAGGAAAATAATTTTTTTTCATATTTGGCTAACCTCTTTCTTGGAGGAAAGGTTTTGGAATTCTATAAATAGAAGACCCTTCTTCTCATCCAACAACACAATAGCATCCACAATGTAGTTGTTAAAAGAGTCTGGTTTAGGGGAAGATTTATCCTAATAAGTTTAATATTTTTTTAATATTGAGTTTTATATGTAGGCCAATTGGCCAAATCATATAATAATATTATATTTTTAGTATTGTTTTCTTTGTCGTTTGAATAATCACCACGATAGTTTGCAACTAATAGCTTTCGCATGATGCCTTCTCGATTTCGAACCCCAGCAAGTGGTATCAGAGCTTATATTTCAATGGTTCAATGGTGTCATGAGACGAGATTAAACAGGTTCAAAGCGGTTTCAAAATCAAGCTGCAACAATTTGGATGCTAATGAAGATTTTTGTCAAACTACATGTGGAGAAAAAATTTCTAACAAAATATCAACAATCCTGCTGCTTATCCATCTTTAAAACCAAAATCAATTTTCAACACATGTTTATGGGCTCCAATTTTCAACCCATACTTGCTTAAACGCTTGGGCTCCTTTCAACTCGTGCATTTATTTTTAACGCATGAGCTCCACTCTTAACTTGTGCTCACTTTCAATGCACAAGGCTCTACTTTTAATCTTATCAACACGTGCTTTTATTTTTAATGCATAGGGCTCCAACTTTTAACCCATATCAAATTTTAATAAAGATAAGCAACAGTGGTATATGAAAATTGTTGATACATGAAGACCGTGTGAAGAAGAAGGATCAAGAATATTTTTCCAGAAAATCAAGCCAAAAAGGGGAGATTTGTTAGGATTTTTGCTCCGATTTTCTTACTAAATTTAAGTTTTACTTTTTCTTGTAAGAAAAAATAAAAGTAACCATAAATACTTTTACTTTTTCTGAAAGGAAAATATAATTCTTTTCCATATTTAGCTAACCTCTTTCTTGGAGGAAAGGTTCTGGAACTCTATAAATAGAAGACCCCTCTTCTCATACAACAACACAATAGCATCCAGAATGTAGTTTTTAAAAGAGTCTGGTTTAGGGGGATATTTCTCTCATAGGTTTTTGCTTTTTCATAGGTTTTATTTTTTTTAATACTTTTCTTAATATGTAGGTTGTTTGACCGAATCATATTAATAATATGTCTTTTTAATATATATGTTATTTGTCATCTGAATTATCACCGTTGGTTTGCAAACTAAAAGCTTCCTCATGACGCCCTTTCGATTTCGAACCCAACAGAAATAACAGAGGAACATAAAATCCCAACGGGAAGGGGGGCTGTGCAGCGAATCTCCTATAGATCCACATCAGGCACGCATTGCAAAGCTCAATGCAAGGGCCATTCAGTAATTTCTCCCGAGTTACGGCGCGACGCGGGGGTTAGGTCCCTTCCTCACCCGGTGCAATGCACAACCTCTTTTCGATGTTAGTACTTCCCTTGACGTGCCCATACCCATTCCAAAAGACTTCTACTCTATATAAGGGTCATATAGGTTCATTTTTAGGCTCCAAAAAGACATGAAAATATAACGGGCGTTAAACACAGATTATATAGTTATAATGTAAAAATTCTTGTTGAAATTAGTAAAGTTTGGATGAAATCCTACATATTGTAGGTCGTGATTTTTACTCCCTTCTGCAAGAAGGTTTTATACGCTAAAAATTGCATTCTTTACTTTACTTTTATAGTTGATCTTAAGGAACCTGGTTCCTTAAGTTAAGTAGTTGGGGTTAGTTTCTTTCACTTCATCAAGGTCCTTTGCTGGAAGTATCCATAACACGATAAATGCTATCACAGTTGCTCAATGCAGCTGATCGAGGTTAAGGAAACACTAGGCAAGTGTACTTGTTGGGACTTTAATGGCGTTTTGAGTTTAAAAAAATTATTTTGGTGCGATTACAATATTTTTTTGAAGTTTCTTACAACTTAAAGCATGTAAATTTGTTAGTAGAGAAGGATTGCCATCAAAATAAAGAAACAACAAATTAAGGAGCGGAAAATTCAAGTTTATTTACTGGAAATACAAACTATAAGGACTCTTTGTTGATTAGAAGGATTTTTCAATTTTATTTCATTTCTGCTGATGTTGCTTTATCTTTTCATCAAGACTAGCTAGCTATTGACATCAATGCTATATTTGTTGTTTACGGGTACAAAAAATTTGTAATTCGGCACAACAACTTGAACACAAGTTCAAGTATAAAACAAACACTTATAAAGTTATGTAACACCCTCAACACAAGATCAAAAAGACCTTTCAAAGAAGTGTGTTTTTCAGAAAATAAGATGAAATAGAAAAACGACCAAGTCCTTCGACTTCATGAAGTGTCCTTAAGGAAATAATTCCCCTCAAGTACCCGAAGTTGTAGAATTTTTCTCCCAGGATAAAATGGCGTAACAATCCGACTGTAGTGGTACCTCAAATGAACAAATTTTGTTCGAACTCACTCAACCACTAGATGATCACATGGATAATTTTAGAAAACAAGAAGTGCTTTATTGCAGAAAAATTTTCGTTCTTAAGCCTGTGGATATATGCAGGTTTATATAGCCATTAGCTGCCTCTTCTGAAAAGTGGTAATAGTTTATTCGGAAAGATGTGTCCTATGGAACAACCATGTCTGTTCATCGAAAAAATCATGTTTGTTCATCAAATAATTGTCTTTTTACTAGGAAGTCATAACCATAAGAAAAGACACCACTTTTCCTAAATCAGTGTGTTATTTCATTGAAGGATTGCATATCTTCTGAAGCAGCATTTCGTATTCTGTAGTTGTTTTTGTACTGCATGCATGCACGTTAATGGAGGTTCAAAATCTACAAAAAAATAGCAGCGTTTTTCCATTAGTTTTTTGGAATGTTTAAATAAATTTTTTCCAAAAGATATATCTCATCAATCAATCATTTTCCAAATCCAAATCCGAAGTTGAAGACGAGTGAGCAATCACGACGACGGAACGAGGCACCTCTTGGTTCTTACCTCATTCACCATATCGAGTAAGTGTTTCATAATATAAACATTTGAAAGTTTCTTTCTCTCACCAATGTGGGAGAATTACTAGACTTTCCACTTTTGAGTACACTTTCTATTTTTGAGTGGTATATCAATTCTTTTCCTCCACTTGGTTAACTCCATTTTCAGTTCACACTTTGATCATGAACCCAACAATCCTTCATATGAATTGGAAATGACTATTTTTTTATAAAACTTTATAGACAAGTATGCAATCACCAAGCAAAGATTGATTGCATCTGAATAAATGGGTTTCTCTTTGAACTATTTGTAGTGAACATGCATCAGATGCACTTGGTTAATCGATAATTTTTATATCTTTGAATAATCGAGCCTTAATGTACACCTAGACAACATATGTCTCACAACCAACATTTTACCATTTATGATTCTCATGATTTGATTCGTTTAAGACATAAACACATCCCGGTCTCATGAGAGCTTAAATAATAGACCTTTACTAAAATTCTCCTTGAAGCGTCTTCCACTTCGCTCTCATATAGGTGATTTCTAAATGCTTAATCCTGTATATTCAACTGTTTGGTCAAATCTTCCAAATTTAGATAATCATTAAATAACTTCACTCTATAAGTCTTATCTTTGTTTACTAAATATTATCTACATCATGAGAATGATTTAGATATATTGACAATGTTGAACCTGTCAGGAACAACTTTATTTGATCTCTTTGAATTAAGATCTTGGGATGTCCGGTCTGCTAGGTAGAGTTACTTCTATGTTGACTTGTCCTAGGCCGTAAACCCATTCCCTTGGATGTCCTCTCAACTCCTCTAGATAGGCCTTTGGTTAGTGGATCCGACACATTATCCTTCGACTTTACATATTCAAAGGTTATCATTCCACTAGAGAGAAGTTCTCTAATGTTATTATTTCTTTGTCTTATGTGACGAGATTTATCGTTATACATCATGCTCCCTACCCTACATATTGTCGCTTAACTATTACAGTGTATACATACTGGTGCCAATGGTTTGAGCCAATAAGGAATATCTTCCAAGAAATTTCAGAGCCATTCTGCTTCTTTGCCACCTTTATCAAATGCGATAAACTAAGATTCCATTGTACATCGAGAAATACATATCTATTTGGATGATTTTCAAGAGATCGCTCTCCATCGATAGTAAATACATATCCACTCATGGATTCTACTTTGTTCGGTACGATGATTCAATTTGCATCACCATATACTTAAAGTACCATGGGATATTTATTATAGTGAAAAGCATAGTCTTGAGTGTATTTAAGGTACCCTAAAACTCTTTTCATTGCCATCCAATGTATTTTACTGGGATTACTCGAGTACCAACTTAATTTACTAGTAGCACATGCTGTGAATGGTCGTGTACAATTCATGATACACATCAAATATCCCAACACACTTGCATACTCCAACTATGAGTCACTTTAACCTTCATTCTTTTGAAGTGAAAAACTCATGTCCAATGGAGTCTTGGTAATGACAAATTTTGTCTAGAAAATTTTTGATGTAATGAGACAGTGACAATGCCAACCCTTGTCGAGTTCTATGGATTCTTATTCCCAAGACCACATACGCAACTCCAAGGTCTTTCATATCAAACTTTCTCTCAAGCATTTATTGCGTAGCATTTATGCCCGAAATGTCTCTACTAATGATTAACACATCATCCACATACAAACAAACAATGACTTGGTGATTTGGAGTTTCTTTCATGTAAACACATTTATCACATTCATTTATCTTGAACCCTTTTGTCAATATGGTTTGGTCAAACTTTGCATGCCACTGTTTAGGTGCTTTTTTTAGTTCATAAAGTGACTTAACAAGTCTACACACCTTATTTTATTTTCCTGAAACCACAAAACCCTCAGGCTATTTCATATAAATTTCTTCCTCCAATTCTTTATTTAGGAATGCTTTTTTCAAATCCATTTGATAGATTTCAAGGCCATATACCACTGCCAAGGAAATTAACATCCGAATTAATGTCATCCTTGTTATAGGCGAGTATGTATCAAAGTAATTAGGGCCTTTCTTTTGTTTAAAAGCTTTTTCAACAAGTTTTGCCTTGTATTTGTCAATAGTACTATCAGCTTTCATTTTTCTTTTAAATATCCATTTAGAACCTAAAGGTATATTTCCTGGAGGAAGATCCAACAACTCCCACGTATGGTTTCTTAAGATTGAATCAATCTCACTATTGACTGCCTCTTTCCTAAAGGATGAGACTGATGAAGACATCGCTTCTTTAAATATTTGAGGCTCATTTTCTAAGAGAAATGTTACAAAATTTGATCCAAAAGAAGTTGACGTTCTTTGACGTATACTATGTATTGGATTCTTATCATTATGTACATCCTCGTTTGATTCATCTCGAGGTCATTTAGGCCCCCCACTAGATTGTTCATGTCTAGTTTTATGCAGATAAATGTATTTAAAGAATTCAGCATTATCTGATTCAATAACCATATTTTCATTGATATCCGTATGTTCGGATTTATGAACCCAAAACCGACATGCTTTACTACTTTTAACATATCTTATAAACACATAGTCCACCATCTTAGGTCCAATCCTTACTCTTTTAGGCATAGGAACTTGGACCCTTGCTAGACACCCCCCACACTTTGAAATATTTCAAGTTGGGTTTCCTTCATTTCCATCTTTTATATGGAATTAATTGTTTCTTACTATGGACCACTCTATTGAGTATTTGGATAGCTGTAAGGATAGCTTCCCCCCACAAGTTTTGTAGTAAACATGAACTTATTAGTAAGGCAATCATCATTTCCTTCAAGGTTTAATTTTTTATTTCCTTAATTCCATTAGATTGAGATGAATATAAGGCCGTAGTTTAAGGTAAAATTCCATTCTCTACACATATTTTGGCAAAGGAAGATTCATATTCTCCGCCCCTATCACTTCTTATTGTTTTGATCTATTTCTCTATCTGAATTTCAACTTCTATTTTATATTGTCTAAACACATCTATTGTTTTATCCTTACAATTTAGCAAATAGACATAGTAGTATCTAGTGCAATCATCAAAAAAAGTTATAAAATACTTTTTTCCACCACAAGATGGTGCTGACTTCATATCACTAATATCAGTGTGGATTAAGTTTAAGTGATTGGAATTTCTTTCAACGGACTTATATGGATGCTTAGCATCCTTTGATTTCACACACGTTTGTAATTTTGATTTATTGCACTCAAAGTTTGGCAAAACTTCTAAGTTAATCAGTTTTCACAATGTTTTATAATCGACATGTCTTAATCGTTCATGCCACAATTCATAAGACTTAATCAAGTAAGAAGAAACTGAACTTTTATTGATTTCAACATTCATTACATTCATTTTGAATAGGCTCTCTGTGAGGTAACCTTTTCTTACGTACACTTCTCCTTTAGTAAGTACAACTTTTTTGTAAACAAATACACATTTGAATTCTCTTTTTTAAAGAAGTGATACAGAAATTAAGTTCTTCTGTAACTCCGGTACATATAGAACAGTGTTCAAAGTCAATAGTTTTCCTAATATAATTTTTAGGTAGACTTTTCCTGTTCCTTCAACTTTTGTAGTTTCGGAGTTAGCCATGCATATATTTTGTTCACCTTGAGCAAAAGCAAAATCAACAAATAACTCCTTATTATCATAAATATGACGGGTGGCACCAAAATCCATCCACCAGTCTCAAGGATTTCCCATCAAGTTGAATTTAGACAACATGGCACACAGATCGTCCATTTCTTTCTTGGCCTCAGCTATATTTGCTTGGTCCTTCTTTTTTCCTTTTTTTGGGGCACGACAATATATTGACTTGTGGCCAATCTTACCATAGTTAAAGCATTTCCCCCTAAATTTCTTCTTGGGTTGATTGCTTTCTTGCCCAATTTTCTTCCGCTTTTTGGAATTGTTATGGTCGTCTTTTACAATATTTGCTCCACTTATTGCAGAATTTCCTTTTGACCTTCTTTTCACAGCTTTATTATCTTCTTTAATGTGCAATATCAGTATAAGATATTCGAATTTCATCTCGTTTTGCTTATGTTTCAAGTAGTTCTTGAAGTTCGTCCATAACGTTGGTGACTTCTTTATTATTGTTGTGACTTAAAACGCCTCATTTATGACCAAACCTACATTAATTTTATGTGAACATTAATAATATTTTTCATATATTCAACTAAGGTATTAATCAAACTTATACCTTCCACGAGGAGATCGTGGATGATAAGATCCAGTTCCTGGACTTGAAATACAACAGACTTGTTGTCAATCATTTTAAACTCAAGGAATCTTGCAACGAAGAACTTTTTGGTTCCCGCATCCTTAGTCTTATACTTTCTTTCCAGCGCCCCCCATAACTCATTTATCGTCTTCATTCTAGTATACACATTATATAGGTCATCTTGGAGGACATTTAGAATGTAATTCCTACATAGGAAATCTGAGTGTTTCCATGCCTCCTTAAAGAAAAATTTCTCCTAGTTCAAAGTTCCTTCGAGCACCTCAGGAGCTTCTTCAGATGTAAATCATTGAAGACATAAAGTTGGAAGGTAGAAGAACATTTTTGTTTCCACCTTTTGAAATCTACCCCCGTGAATTTTTTGGGTTTCTCCGCTAGTGCCATTACTGGCGAACATTCGTACGAGTTGTTATGGCAACATTAGTTGCTGCCACAGTCACTGCAGCATTATTCACTTGACTGTCAGTAGGCCTTTCCTTGTCACAACAAGATAGTAAATTTATTATATCAAAATAATATTAATAAAGTTGTAGAAACTTTAAACACCCCTTTGTTTCTACTTTAAAGATAAAATTTTTATGACTTCCAATCGTCAACTGAGTTATATTTAACTTGTGATGAAGATTTTAATTATCACTAGTTAAGTTCAAATGGAGTAGAAATCTCAGAGCTTTAATCTCCAGAAACCAAGCAATACAGATTCCAAATTTATTTCCTTAAGATTGTTGTTTACGAGTACACAAAATCTGTATTTTGTCACAACAACTTAAACATAAGTTCAAGTATAAAACAAGAACACTTATGAAGTTATGTAACACCTTCAATACAAGATCAAAATACCTTTCAAAGAAGTGCGTTTTTCAGAAAATAAGATGAAATAGAAGAAAGGCCAGTCCTTTGACTTCACTAAGTCTCCTTAAGGAAATAATTCCCCTTACGTACCCGAGGATGCAAAATTTTACTCCTAGGACAAAATGGCGCAACAATACGACTGTAGTGGTAACTCAAATGATCAAATTCTGTTCAAACTCACTTAATGATTATATGATCACACAGAGTATTTCAAAAATAAGAAGTTCTTTATTGTAGAAAAAATTTTCATTCCTAAACCTATGGATATATATACGTTTATATAACCATTAGGTGCCTCTTCTAAAAAGAGGCAATGGTTCATTCGAAAAGATGTGTCCTATGGAACAACCATGACTATTCATTAAAACAGTCATGTTTGTTCATCAAATCAATGTGTCTTTTAACTGGGAAACCACAACCATTAAAAAGACACCTCTTTTCCTGAATCAGTGTGTCATTTTGTTTAAGGGTTGCATCCATTCCGAAGTCACATTTCGTATTCTGCAGTTTTTTTTGTACTACATGCGTGCACGTTAATAGAGGTTCAAATCTACAAAAAAATTGGTTGCAATTTTCTGTTAGTTTTTTGGAATGTTTAAATAAAGTTTGTCAAAAAAGATAGATCTCATTGATCGATCATTTTCCAAATCCAAATCTGAAGTCGAAGCTAAGCGAGCGATGATGACGACGACATGAGGCCCCTCTTGGTTGTTTACTCACTTACCCTGTGAAGTATGTTTTTCATAATATAAATACTTGAAACTTTCCTTCTCCCACCAATGTGGGAGAATTAGTAGACTTTCCACTTCTGAGTATATTTTTTATTTTTGAGTGTAATGTCAATTCTCACTCCACTTGTTTCCTCCATTTTTCATTCACACTTTGATCTTGAACCCAACAATCCACCACATGAATAGGAAATATCAACATTTTCATAAAACTTTACACACAAGTATGTGATCATCAAGCTAAGACTGATTGCATCTGGACAAGTGGGTTTCCCTTTGAACTTTCCGTAGTGAATATGCATCAGATGAACTCAGTCAATTGATAGATTTGATATATTTGAACCATCGATCTTTAATGAACACCTAGATAACACATTTCATACAACCAATCTTTTACCGTTTATGGTTCTCACAGTTGTATTATTTTCAGCCATGAACATGTTTCTTTCTCATGAGAGCTTAGAGAATTGGCCTTTACTAACATTCTCCTTGAAGTGGCCTCCACTTCTCCCTCACATAGGTGATTTTTAAACATTCAATCCTATACATTAAACTATTTGGTTAAATTTGCCAAATTTAGCTAACCATTAAAAGACTTCACTGTATAAGTCTTATCCTTATTTACTAAACATTGTCTACATCATGAGAATGGGTTGGATATATTAACAATGTTGAAACTATCAGACAAAACTTTTTTTGATATCCTTGAACCAAACTCTTGGAATCTCCAGTTTGCTAGGTAAAGTTACCGCCATATTGACTTGTCTTAGGTTGTAAACTCATTCCCTTGGATGTCCTCTTAACTCCTTCTCTAGATAAGATTTTTATAAATGGATCCAACATATTATCCTTTGACTTTATATAGTCAACAGTGATAATTCCACTAAAGAGTTCTCTAATGGTATTATGTCTTCGTCTTATGTGATAAAATTTATCGTTGTACATCATGCTCCTTGCCGTACCTATTACCACTTGACTATCACAGTGTATTCATACTAGTGCCAATGGTTTGGGCTAATAAGGAATATCTTTCAATAAATTTTGGAGCCATTCTGCTTCTTCGCCAGTTTTATCCAATGTGATAAACTCAGATTCCATTGTAGATCAAGCTATACATGTCTGTTTGTATGATTTCCAAGAGATCGCTCCTCCATCGAAAGTAAATACATATCCACTCATGGATTTTACTTCGTTCGATCCAGTGATCCAATTTGCATCACTATATCCTTTAAGTACCACAGGATATTTATTACAGTGCAAAGTAAAGTCTTGAGTGTATTTAAGATACCCTAAAACTCTTTTCATTGCAATCCAATATGTTTTACTGGGATTGCTCATGTACAAACTTAATTAACTAATAGCACATTCTATGTCCTATCGTGTACAATTCATGATATACTTTAAACATCCCAACACTCTTGCGTACTCCAATTATGAGTCACTTTCACCTTCATTCTTTTGAAGTGCAAAGTTCACGTCCAATGGAGTCCTGGTAATACAAAATTCAAGATACTTGAATTCCCCAAGTACCTTTTCAATATAATGAAACTATTATAATGCAAACCCTTGTGAGTTTCTATAGATTCTTATTACCAAGATCATATCTGCAACTCCAAGGGTTTTCATATCAAACTAACTCTCAAGCATTTGTTTCATAGCATTTATATTCGAATGTCTCTACTACTGATGATCAACATATCATCCACATACAAACAAACGATGACTTGTTGATTTGTAGTGTCTTTAATGCAAACACATTTATCACATACATTTATTTTGAACCCGTTTGCCAACATGATTTGGTCAAACATCGCATGCCACTATTTAGGTTCTTATTATAGTCCATAAAGTGACTTAACAAGTTTACACATCTTATTTTCTTTTCCTAGAACCACAAAACCCTTAGGATGTTCCATTTAACTTTTTTCCTCCAATTCTCCATGCTTTTTTCACATCCATTTGATGGATTTCAAGACCATATTCCTTTTCCAAGGAAATTAACATCCAAATTGACATTATCCTCATAAAAGGCGAGTATGTATCAAAGTAATCATGGCCTTCCTTTTGTTTAAAACCTTTTACAACCAGTCTTGACTTGTATTTGTCAATAGTACCATCAACTTTTATTTTTCTTTTGAAGATCCATTTAGAACCTAAACATTTATTTCCTTGAGGAAGATCAACCAACTCCCATGTATTGTGTCTTAAGATTGAATTAATCTCACTATTAAGTTCCTCTTTCAAAAAGGATGAGTCTCACGACGGCATCTCTTCTTTAAATATTTGAGGCTTATTTTCTAATAGAAACGTTACAAAATTTGATCGAAACAAAGTTGACATTCTTTGATGTTTTCTATGTCTTGGATTCTCATCATAATGTTCATTCTCACTTGGTTCATCTCGAGGTCGTTTAGACCCCCCACTAGACTGTTCATGTCTAGTTTTATATGGATAAATATGTTCAAAGAATTCATTATTATTTGATTCAATTATCGTATTTTCATTGATATCCGAATGTTCGGATTTATGAACCAAAAACTGATATGCTTTACTACTTTTAGCATATCCTATGAACATGCAGTCCACCATCTTAGGTCCTATCCTTACTCTTTTAGTCATAGGAACTTGGACCTTTGCTAGGCATCCCACACTTTGTAATATTTCAAGTTGGGTTTCCTTCCTTTCCATTTTTCTTATGGAATTGAATTGACAATTTCCGTTCCTTACGTCTCCTCTTCTAGTCAAAAAGCAACCCTAAACCCAATTTGCCTACACGTTAGCTTCCATGGTGTGAGGTCCCAAATATGAAACCTGGAACGCTATATGGTGCTTATGACTTTGAAGGACCACCAGCTAACCCATGACTGATATTTGTACATATATATTGTATTACATCATGTAAAATGTAGAAATAATAGATTGAAACATGACATAAGGTTCAAACAGATAATACATAATATCTAGGAGTGAGGTATATCCATACCAAAACATAAACAGTAATAAACTATTTGAATATACTGTAGTCTGAAAGCCTTTAAAACTAAACTATCTGAATAAGGAGTTGATGGGACATGTCCCCAACTAACTCCAACTACTGGAATAAACTAAGTAATGAAATAATAAAGTAATGATCATGTCCTTGAAGGATGAGGACCCACTGCTAACTCTGACTATTGAGGCTAGAATGCTACTGATGCTTTGGAGCTCATGCTTCTGAACCTATGGTATAAAATACCATAGCGCAAATATGTCAGTATGATTGAATATACTGGTATGCAAGTGAGGTAGGCTGAATGCAAGGGTTTATATGCAAGAACTATGCTAACCGAGTGTATAACATAAACGTGAGAATACATACATGAATAAATGACTGTAACTAAATTCGTGATGGTACTGAATAATGAGTCTGAATACTGATAATATGAGTACTGATAAGTGATACTGAGAAACTATATCTAACAGTCTAGGTTCTAATCGAACTAGCTGAGTTTCGTACTATTCTGAGTTGACAGTATCTGATAGTCCTGAATTCTGTAGAACTATCTGAGACTAAAACTATAATGGTGGGAAGTATACATCTAACTGAAATGCCCCAAATAAAGCAATATAGCTGAGTTGGGGTCCAATCTTAAACCTCAATTAGAAGGGTGTCAATACCGCGCCACTGGTAAGGACAAGCTGTTAGTGGCCCTCAACTGGCAGTTACTCAAATGAGAATAGTGAGAACCCTCAATCGGTAGGTAAGCCACCTCATCAACCCTCAACTAGAAGGTTAGATGTCTCAACCTATGCAGGCTACATAGTTTTGGAATGAAAGGATTGCTTCTAAGAATCACACCCTCTACTGGAAGGTGAGTTCCCATCCTTGGGTTCACTCGGTGCTAAATCCTACTCCCATCTAAATAGACACTGAACATGATTAACAGGAGTAAGTTAACTGAGTTATGTTGACTAACAGAATACTACTGTGATTACTAATTTTTTTAGCTTTCCTGAGTCACATGACTGACTGAGTTCTATTGATCATGGCTTGACTGAGAGTATCGTGAAAACTTGACACTGGCTTTAGGCACACAACTAAGTTGTTGGGTACAAGTACCCCCAATACTCAATAGAAGGAAACTCACAAAGCACGACATTCTTAATTACATGACCAACATCAACAATCCACAATATAATAAGTTGGGGATTTCATGAAGCATATGGTTATCATAAACTTGTACATAATAGGAATGCATATAATAAGTATCATAATTTCATACTCTAACATCATGATCATTCCAACAAACATCTACATTGCACATCATTAGCATGGGAGTCATTTGAACATAAGGGTTAAACATGAATCCATCACTTAAGTCACAATTAAGCTATATTATAGAATTTGTAGTCTCTTAGGCATTTTATCAAACACCATACATGCACCACTTAGGGAATAGGTGAAATCATCAAATTACACATCATAAACAACTCAATTCATGGATTTCAACTTGCATGCTAACGTAGTTTCAGGAACAACACGTAAAGATTCCAACTTTAGAATCGTACAAAAAGATAAACATGGTTACAAAACAACCCACAACATAAACATCATAATTTATAATTTAAAATAGGGTTCTTGAGCTTTATGGATGAAAGGAATCCATAAATCAACACTATGCATACCTTGGATGGAAGATTCTTGAAAACTAACGGTGAAATTCTTGAAATTTGATTCTCAATTGGAAAATCCTAAACTTGTTCTTGAGAGTAATGGAGATAAACTACTATAATTTTGATGGAAAATAGATGAATTACGTATTTCTAGGATTATATAGGAGTGGGAAATTGACCCTTTTTCCCTTGAGGATGTGGTCATTTAAAGACTAAAAACTGGGTGCTGATACTATAAGCGATGCGGTGCATTGATGACTGCGATGTGATATTCGACGCATTATGCTATGATCGCATTGAGCCTTAGAAGTTTTGGCCCTGGCAGCCTGCACAAAAGTTAACTAACGCGATAGGCGACGCGATGCTCTAAGATCGCGTTGGTCCACTATTTTGGGACCCGAACATGATCTAAACGTGTTTTGAAAAAATTTAAAAACTATCTGGGAATACCTATTGAACTTTTTGATCATGAATTAATGAAAATACGGGCCATTAAAGTACATTAAGATGGAGAGATGAGATTGTCAACTTTCAAAGGCAAAAATAGGCTAAGTCTGGGAACTTTGTTAGAATTTTCTAAGTCTGGGACCACATGACAAACTTAAAGGACTGAATTATGCTTAGATGTTTTACGGGGTCTTACACATGGACATAACGTGTGGTGTGAATAACCCCCCAGAAAGTAATCATATGAAGAAGTACATAGAAGGAAGTATGGAGATGGATGTATCTAAGAAGGTATCGTATGTAAGTCTAATAAAGAAGAAGTCGACTGATAAAGTGATAAGGAAAATACTACCAAAATCAATGGTCATGTTGGATGGTGTAAGACCCCTCAGAATCCTAATCGTTTGAGTCCTTTAAAGCATGCACAAAGAGGTCCCAGTCTTAGAAAATTTTAGCCAAGTGTTAGGACTTAGTCATTTCTAAACCCTGCAAACTTTGAGGAATTTAATTACGACTTTCCTGACCTTAGAAAGTTAGTTTTTGAGTTGATTCATGATCGAAGAAGTCAATAGTACATCTCGGGTATGTTTTAGAATTTTAGGATAAGCGTAAGGGCATGTTTGAAAATCCAAAACAATTGCTCGGGGCGATGAGCCCACGGAGCCCTGGCCAGTCCGGTCCAAATAATTTTTCCATTTTTGTTCTACATTTTTAAGGGCAAATGGGTCATTTTTTCTTCACCTAATAGGTCCATAACATGGGATTAAATCCCCAAATAGCATAATTTCTCACCCTTTTTGAAAATGCTCTCAAGAACAAGCCCTATCTTCATCAAATTTAAGAATCAAGCCTCAAAAACTTCCCTAAATCTCCATGAAATTAACAGTCAAAATATGTTAGGTGTTCATCTAAGAGTACCCTTCCACAATTGGAGTTCAAGAACTTCTTTTAAAATTTCAAGATCATTATTTTCCTGAATTTCATGTTGATTTAAATTGTATTCATGATTATGATTTTATTTGGGTTCTAATCCATGATTAATTACAAAATTCATGTGAATTAAATAGCATGTGTGTTGTACCATGTAGTTTTGTATTGGAAACTCTTGAATTTATGAGTTTGGAATTGTGATCATGATGCTTGCATGTTGACTAGTAATATGCGCATAAACTATGCCTCCTAAGTGGTTGATATAATGTACATGTGAGTAGAATAGTTAAATCAAGACATAATAGTATGTGTACAAGTTCATTCCACACAAGTGTTTACTAAAATGCCTCGATGAATGAACTTTACAAAGTGACTAGTTATCATACTTTCAAGGTTGTGTAGTGTTATTACTATCTATGCTATCGAGTCCTGGGGGTATTAGATACCCAACAATCTAGTTGTTTACCTTGATTTACAATAGTATCAGAGTAGTCTCAGTGATTTTACGTATAGTAGTAATCAGTTAGTTAAAGAACTCAGTATATTAATCCAATTAACAAAACTTAGTAAACGCAATCTCATTCAATCTGTTAGCATGATCTGTAACAGTCTAGTCAAGCCTAGTACTGTCTAGAAATAAATTCAGTGTCTATTCAGTTGGGAATAGGTATCAGCACCGAGCAAACCGAAGGATAGGTACATTTCTTTTTGTAAAGGTTTTGACCCTTAGTAGCAATCCTTGTGCTACAGAACTATGTAACCAGTGTAGGTTTAAATATCTGCTACCAGATAAGGGTTGATACATCTCGTATGAGTTTTCCTGCTAGTGAGGCTTCACAAAATGTCTTCCTACCAGATAAGGTTAACTCACAGCCATTGTTAGTATCCCTTGGCAAGGTGCTAACACTCTTCCAATTAGGGTCAGTTAGATGAACACTCCCATAGTTATAGTTTTAGTTTTAGAATCAGTATAAAACCTCAGATCAATTTTCAGAATTAAGACTGTCAGACACAGTCACCTAGCTTAGTATAGAACTCAGTTAGTTCTACAGAATTAGGACCGTCTGAATAGTCACCTAGTTACCAATAATAACCCGATTATCAGTACTAAGCATTTAGTTAAGAATAATCTTAATTATAGTATATATGTATATAGATGTAGGTACAGCAATGCATCATCAGTATTTTCAACAGACTAGTTATACATATACACTCATCCAGTTAAATCCATATTATTCAGTCAGTTATTGTTTATGCATATAAACCCTTGCATATTAACCTACCTCACTTACCATACCAGTACATTCAAAGTACTGATGTATACTCTTTCTTTTGTGCTATGATGTCTCATATCATAGGTTCAGACGTACGGGCTCCTGACCGTACTTAGCAGCTCGGATTATCAGTGACAGATATAATGGTGAGTCGTCATAGTTTGAGGACAAAGTTGTCATTTTAGTATTTTAGTATATTTTAGTATTCGGAGTTAGTTGGGGACTTATCCCATCAACTCCATCTTCAGATAGTTAGAGGCTTTCATATTAGATTGTTTCCGACAGATGTTCAGTTTTCAATATTTATTTATCAGTATTTGATTTAGTTATAAACTTTAAGGCAACTTTAGCCTATTTTATGCATTATTTTAGTGTTATTACTCAGTTATTGCAGTAGTTACATGTCATGGGTTAGCTTGTGGTCCTTCGGGATTATGAGCACCGTGGGACGTTCGGGGTGCAGACTCGGGGCGTTACAAACTTAGTATTAGAGCCAGGTTCAATAGAGTCCTAGGGAGTCTGAAAGCCTCGTCTAGTAGTGTTTTGTGTATGAATATGCAGCGCACCACACTTTTGGACAAGAGGCTATGAAGCATTTTTGGTACAAGTTCCCTTCTTTCAGTATTCATATCGTGCGAGTGCACATGAGCTCAAGTTAAACACATTGCCTAATCCAATGTTTCCTTCTGTTTACAGAATATATCTCCCAAAAAGACTAACAGAAGAAGTACTTGAAACTAGCCAGTACCTCCGCCTATCCAGCCAGATCCCTTGGATGAGCATGTTTTCCATGTAGAATTCAGAGCAGCTTCACCACTCTTGCTCATTATGTAGTAGCCTAGAATGAAGGTCCAACTATCTTCCAGGCCAACCCATCAATACTACTGCAGCAAGAATTTGGGACTTCACCCAAATGTATCCTTCATCATTTAGCAGATCTAAGTCAGATGAGAACTCACAAAAATTCCTTGATTAGGTGTATAAAGTTGTGGATATTATGGGGGTGACTTCTAGTGAGAGTGTTGAGTTGATTGCATATCATTTGCAGGATGTGGCTCACTCATGGTTTAAGAAGTGGAAGGTGGATAGGGGCACTGATGCAGGGCCCATAGAATGGGAGGAGTTTGCTACTACTTTCCTTGATAGGTTCTTCACACTGAATTTGAGGAAAGCTAAGGTTTTAGAGTTTATTAATTCGAAATAGGGCACCATGACAGCAAAAGAGTATTCCCTCAAGTTTACTCAGTTAGCCAAATATGCCCCTCATGTGGTAGCAGATAGTAGATCTAAGATAAGTTAGTTTGTGTTAGGTGTGTCTAGCAGTGTGGTCAAGGAATGTAGGACCGCAGTACTGATTATAAAGATGGACATATCTTGGTTCATGATCCATGCTCAGATGATAAAAGAGGCTAAGAATAAGGAGAAGGAGAGGGAGATACTCTGGAAGCAAAAGCAGATATGCAGACCATGTATCCTCACCTCTTCTCTGCAAACTTAGACTCAACTCAAGGTAACAGTTTTCCTTGAATTTACTCAGTTCCACGCTCAGATTTTCTTTATAACTTTGTATCGATTTAGTTGCATAGCATTCTCATATCATGTATACCTTCATGAAATAGCTCAGTCATGCGTCATATCTTCAGAACTTAGTCATGCTTTAATTATGCATTTTCAGTAGGTAAGCTCAGTCTATTAGTATTCTCAGCTTAGTTAGTCTTATTCGAGGATGAATGTTCCCAAGGGGGAGATATTGCAAGATCCCGCAGAATCCTAATCATTTGAGTCCACTAAAACATGAAAAAAGAGGTCCTAGACTTAAATAAATTTCAGTAAAGTATCAGGAGTTAGTCATATCTAAAGCCCTCAAACTTTTAGGAATTTATTTAAGACCTTCCCGACCTTAGAAAGTTCGTTTTGAGTTGATTCATGATCGGAGAAGTCAATAGTATATCTCAGGTGAGTTTTGCAATTTTTGGACAAACATAAGGGTGTGTTTGAAAATCAAAAACAGAGGATTAGGGCGATGAGCCCGCGGCGCCCTGGCCAGTCTGATCCGAGTAATTTTTTCCATTTTTTTTTAGATTTTTAAGAGCAAATAGGTCATTTTTCCTTCACTCAATATGTCCATAACACGGGATTAAAGCCCCAAATAGCATAATTTCTCATCCTTTTCACAAAATCCTCTCAAGAATAAGCCCTAGCTTCATCAAGTTCAAGAATCAAGCCTCAACAACTACCCTCCAATCTCAACGAAATTAACAATCAAGGTATGTTAGGTGTTCATCCAAGGGTTCCCTTCCATCCTTGGAGTTCAAGAACCTCTTTAAAAATTTCAAGATAATTGATTTCCTGAATTCCAAGTTTAGTTAAATTGTATTCATGATTATGATTTTATTTGGGTTCTTATCCATGATTAATTACCGAATTCATGTGAACTAAATAGCATGTGTGTAGTACCATGTACTTTTATTTTGGAAACTCTTGAATTTGTGAGTTTGGAATCGTGATCATGATGCTTGCATATTGACTGGTATTATGTGTATAAACTATGCGCCCCAAGTGTTTGATATAATGTACATGTGAGTAGAATAGTGAAATAATAACATAATAGTATGTGTACAAGTTCATGCCACACAAGTGTTTTGCTAAAATTCCTCAATGAATGAATTGTGACAAAGTGACTAGTTACCATGCTTTCAAGGTTGTGCAAGGTTATTACTATCTATTGTATTGAGTCCTGGGGGTATGTAATACCCGACATACTAGATGTTTACATAGATTTACAGTAGTTTTAGAATAGTCTCAGCGATGTCACGTACAGCAGTACTCAGTTAGTTACAAAACTCAATATATTTAACCAGTTAATAGAACTCAGTGAACTCAGTCTAGTACAATCAGTTAGTGCGATCAGTAACAATCCAGTCAAGCCTAGTACATTCTAGAAATCAAATAAGTACATGTTCCGTTGGTAGTAGTAATCAGCATCAAGCGAACCTAGGGATGGGGGTATTCTTGCCAGTGAAGGGTTTGACCATTTTGACCATTAGTAGCAATCACTATGTTACAAAACTACATTGCCAGCGTAGGTTGAGATATATTCAGGCCAGATAAAGGCTGATACTTCTTGTACGATTTTTCCTGCCAGTGGGGGTTGATGAAATGTCTTCCTACTATATAGGGTTAACTCATAGCCATTGTTAGTATCCTTTTGCAAGGTGCTAACACCCTTCCAACTGGGATCACTGGTTGGATCCTAACTCAGTTTATAATCGGGGTATGTCGGTTAGATGAACACTCCCACAATTAAAATTTTAGTTTTAGACTTAGTATAAAACCTCAAACCAGTTTTCAGAATTAGGACTATCAGACACAGTCACCTAGTACAGAGTAGAACTCAGTTATTCTACAGAATAAGGACTATCAGAACAGTCACCCAGTTACCAGTAATGCAGTTATCAGTACTCAGCATTAAGTTCAACATAATCTCAGTTATAGTATATATATGTATATAGATGTATGTACAATAATGCATCATCAATATTTTCAGCAGTCCAGTTATACATAGACTCTCATCCAGTTATATTCATATTATTCAGTCAGTTATTGTTCATGCATTTGAACCTTTGCATATCAGCCTACCTTACTTAGCATACCAGTACATTCAAAGTACTGACGCATACTCTTTCTTTTGCCCTATGATGTCTCATATCATAGGTTCAGACGCACGAACTTTGAATTAACCAATGACAACATATTGCAAATTCTTTTGTATAATCAGATCTCTTATTTCTAATGATTTCCATATTATACTAGGTTCACCATGTTTAATTCCACCATGGTGAACCTAGTATCATATGGAAATAATTAGAAATAAGTGATCTGATTATACAAGAGAATTTGTAATTTGTTTTCATTGGTTAATTCTCTTATGGAAAACCTGACATAATGGAGCTACGAAAACAAATACCAGTACTATGTAGTATAAAAGGGGATTCCAATATTTGAGTATTGGATGTGCGATATATTATTATTAGGTTGAACATTCTAGAGGACTATGTCAACTTAATGTCTACAACTGCCTTTTATATCAAAGCCAAAGACATGCTATGGCAGATAAGAACCCTAAAATAGGATCCTTTGTTTAAGCCTGACGTAGAAACAACTATAGGAGTTGCTTAGATTTCAATGCCAGATTTACCACCAAATTTTGTTGCAAAGAAAGCTATTTTTTCAATAGATTTAGCAGTAGGGAGACTATTAACAGTGGATATGGCTACTAAAAAACAAATTAGGCCAAGCTATGTACTAGTGAAGGTAGAAGTGGATCTTGTTGCTAATCTATCAAAGAGAGTTAGGATTAATGAAAAAGGATGATGTTACTCGAGAAATCAAATTCAAATAGATACATATTCAATATGATTATAAGCCTACGTATTTCAAGGAATGGTGTTTACAAGGGCATGATGAAAATTCATGTTGGAATGTGCATCTAGAGTTAATGGAAAAGAAGGATGGGAAGAATAAAGATGATTCTAAAGCTCAGAATAAAGCCAACAAAGGCACTGATGCAGCAATAGAGAACAATACATAAAGAAGAATGAGGATGTATAAACAACAATGGCTTACGAGGCAGAATAAGAATAAAAAATACAAATTTGGGCACATTTAGGGGGACGTAGAGAAGGATGAAGCAAACATGATGCCAATATCTAATACCTTTGAGGCACTTACAGAGAAATAGGCTAATGTGGAAAATAATAAAAGTGAACAAGGGGATAAAGTGGAAAACCAACATATAACGAAAGAGAGTATAAAAGACTGGGTTACTAATACTTTTGCTAAACCTAATAAAGACAAGAAAAAGGTGATAAGTGTGGATAAAGCGAGCAAACAAACTCAAGATGATGAGAAAGAATTGGATGCAGTTCTGCAACAGCTAGTTAACAAGTCCCAGAAGGTAAGGATAAATAAAATATACAATTAGCTATAATATAATCAAAAAGAGACAAAGATGCTATGGAAGTAATGGAGGATATTATGCCATTAGCGATTCAGGTGGAAAAACAACTAGCATGCAGTAACAAAGATAATACAGTGATAGATGAAGATGATTTGGAGGATACTATTGATAGAGTAGGAATTGAAGGTAATCTATCTCCTAAGTAGATAGATAGATTAAAAGCAAAATAAGGATTCAAAAGAAGAAACAAAATGGTGCTACAACAAGTTCAATGCAGAAAGGAGTTCCATGAAGAATAAGTTGAAATAAATGCTCCATATGGAATATTAGATTAGTCAATACATAAAGGGCTTTTACTAGACTAATTACAATGCATAAAAGCTATTAGTTTGACGTTACTGGACTGATGGAATCTTTTTAAGATATTAAAAACATTGAAGAGTACAAATGAAGGTTGGGAATGCAGGTAGTAATAACTAATACTTTTGGCAAGATTTGGTCCTTTATGGAATCTAATATTATGTGTACTGTAATTTTTTAAGAAGAATGGCAGCTCACAATGAAATTGGAGAATTATGAAGCAGGGGTTATAGTACTGGTATCTTTAGTTTATGCTAAATATACACAAAGGGAGAGGTAAGTATTATAGGAATCACTTGAAGACCTAGTTCAACAAATTCAAGAACTTTGGTTAATAGATGGGGATTTCAATGTTATTACTACTAAGGAAGAGAAGTTGGGAGGTTTGCCAGTAACAATTGCAGAAATAGAAGATTTTACACAATGTATTAATGTGTGCAATATGGAAGATCAAGGGTTTAAGGGGATTAACTTCACCTGGTGGAATGGAAGAACCTATGAGAAATTCTTTTTTGAATGGCTTGACAGAGTTTTGATTGAAGAGAAACTGCATCATATATTTCCAGTGCTGGAAGTAGAACATTTATTTAGGAGTGGATCTGATAACACTCTTTTAAAAATCAATTTTCGTACTGTGAAGAAGTGTTTTACCAAACCATTCAGGTTTCTTAATATGTGGCTAAAAGAGAAGTCTTGCATGAAAGTTATACAAGATAACTGGATGACTGATGTCATGGGCAATCCTTTAATTTTGTTTCATCACAAGATGAAAAGGGTGAAGACTGCTTTGACTAAATAGCGCAAAGAGTGCTTTGGTAACATCTTCTATGAAATTTCTACCTTGGAAGAAGTTATTAAGGTCAGGGAAAATCAATTTGAGGACCATCCATCAGCTGCTCATAGAGAGTGATTTTCCAAAACATAGGTTGAGGTAAATTTACAACTTACAAGGGAGGAGGAGTTCTGGAGGTAGAAGGCTGGAATGGATTAGTTTAAGGATGGTGGAAGAAACACCAAATTCTTTCACATATTCGTTAAAGATAGAATAGATAGGCTCAAGTTGAATAGAATTCAAAATGACGATGGAGAATGTTTGGATAAGCCTAATCAAATTGCAAAAGCTTCTACACAGTTCTATCAGAAGCAATTTGTTAAATAAGAAGATAACAATAACTTTCACATACTGGAAGAACTTCTTACTATTATAGATAAAAGGAAAAATGTAGATATTCATAGAGTTCCTGAAATGCAAGAGGTAAAAGAAGTTGTAATGGGTCTGAATAGAAGCAGTACGCAGGACTATATGGCATGATTTGAGCATTCTTTCAGGATGCTTGGGAAATAATCAAGGAAGATTTGTACAAAATGGTAGTTTTTTTTTTATGGGTATGAATTACCAAAATTTGTAACTCATACAAATTTGGTTCTTCTAACTAAGAAGCTAGTAATTAACACATTCTCTAATTTCAGACCTATCTCATTGAGCAATTTTGTGAAAAAAAATTCCCTAGAATTCTTCATGAGAGAATTAAGAAGGTGTTACTAGAAGTTATATCTGAAGAACAAGTAGATTTTATCCAAGAAAGGAGTATTGCATATAATATACTGATGGTACAGGAGATTATCACTGAGATTAGAAGAAGAGGTAAAATTCCTAACAGTCATAAAGCTAGACATGATGCAATCTTAAGACCGAGTGAACTGGTTGTTTCTCACTAAATTTCTTAGAAAAATAGTCTTTACTGAAGTGTTAATTGATAGGGTGTATAGATTGCTTGGTAACAATTAGTATTCCATACTGTTGAATGGGTAGCAAATAGGATTTTTCTAGTCAACATGGAGTTTAAATAAAAGAGACCCATTATCACCTACACTCTTTATACTAGAAGTTGAGGTTGTGTACAAGGCTCTTAAAGCACTGTTATCTACTAAAGAGTTTAAACCTTTTGGGATGCCTAGGGGGAGTCCAAAGTTCAACCAGTTTTCCTTTGTTGATAACATGATTAGCCTTATTAAAGCTTATTTGAATACTCAGTAGAAGGTAACAGATACTCTTGATAAGTATGAAAAGGTTTCAGGCTAGAAGATTAATAAAGAGAAGAGTGCAATTTACATGCACAAAGGAGTGTCTTAAGGAAGTGTGATAATAACAGAAGTACCTATAGTTATAAATAGAAGGGAGTTTCCATTTACATACTTAGGGTATCCTATTTTATATATGAGGAAGAATAAATATTTCTATCAGCCTATTATGCATCAGATTAGCAGTAAATTACGAGGGTGGAAAGGAAAACTACTGTCATATGGTGGTAGGGTTGTCCTAATAAAGAGTGTACTTCATAGCATTCCTATCCATTATCTTTCTATCCTGAATCCTCCAACTATTATCTTGTCTGCTATTCTAAGAATATTTGCTCAGTTTTTCTAGGGCAACCATATTGAGGGGAAATATAGACACTGGGTGTGGTGAAACTCATTATGCTATCCAGTTGAGGAAAGAAGACTAGGTTTCAGAAGGTTACAAGATGTTTCTATGATTTTTTTTGTAAGCTATGGTGGAATTTCAGAACTAAGGACTCTATATGGAGTTGGTTCATACATAACAAATACTATAGAAAACAACATCCTAATGAAATCTACTAGAAGCTTAGTGCTGGTTCCCAATTGTCAAAAAAATGCTGCAGGCCAAAGATCTGGTTGATCACTAAATTTTATGGAGGATCAAAGGGGGAAAAGCTAATATATGACTTGATAACTGGACAGATATTGAAAATTTATCTAACATGTTTTAGATGCAGAGAGGTACAGAAAGCTTGCAGCAGGTTAGGGAGCTAATTGCTGGTACTCAATAGAATGACCAATTACTAATGCAGATACTACATATGGAGGTTGTTACATATATTAAGGCTAGAATAAGGCCTAAAATTGAAAAGATGGACTGGATATCCCTATTTAGAGGTTGGAAACTTCTGGAAAATTCATAGTGAAATCGGCATTAGAGTATATCAGGTAGAGGAAAGAAAGAAATGCTATATATAATTCTATATGGGTAAAATTTCTACTATTCAAAATGGCATTCTTAACGTGGAGAATATGTAGAGGAAAGGTGCCAGTAGATGCTCTAATAAGAAGATGGGGGTTGAAGGACCTATTAAATGTTGGTGTTTCATGCAGCCTGATTAAGAAATATTTTCCCATGTGTTTCTTGGATCATCTTTAGCTAATAGGACTTAGTCCTACTTTTCTTTAAGTTCAAGTATTCTAATTCAAGGATTATCACTTACAGAAACCATTCATTATTGGTGGACAAAGGAAGTCAAGGGAATATTCAATCCTTATTATCAATCCATCCCAAGTATGATTACATGGGAACTATGGAAGAGAAGAAAAAGTTTGAAGCACGAGGGAAAATAATGTTTGTGCATAAGCTAATCTTTAATGTTAAAAGAAATGTGTGTCTATTACTTAAAGTAAGAAGCCCAAGAAGAACTTTTCTTAGTAGCTGTCCAGATATTCTTAAAGAGTTACAAGGAAGGAATCCTAAAATAAAGATTACAAAGATCATGTTGAGTTTTCCTCAAGCTGGTTGGGTGATTTATAATACTAATGGGGAATCTAGAGGCAATCTAGGGGTCAGTTCTTATGCTTTTTGTGTAAGGAATAAGGATGGGATCTAGCCTATCCAGAAGAAGCTAAAATGGATGATACTTCTAATGTGGAAGTAGAAGCTAAGGCGATTTTATATGCAACTGTTCATGCTAATGTAACACAGAAGGTGAAACTAATCATACAATCTAATTCAATGCTGATGTAGAAAGCATGGAATGGGAGTATCCTTGGCATGTAACAGATTATGTTGAGAAAATATGGAAGTTAATACAGAGCAAGCAAGTTCAATATCAACATATTATGGACGGTAATCAGTTGGCAGATTATTTAACTAATCTAGCCATTAACAGTGGAGATTTTACAATCACAAACTTTCATCAATTATAGTCACGAGGTATAAAGATACTAAATAGTGACAAATTACAATGTCAATAAATAAGGATAAGAGCAACAAGAGAGTACATCAGCGAGCAAGCTACAGTGATCACAAATGCATAGTAGAATATTTACAATGAGAAAACTACACAAACAATTTCCTAGCCTATTCTACCACAACCTTCAACAAGGACTCTCAGCAAAAGGAGAAGGTCAGGGAATATGTTGTCGTGTGAAACGCCTGGATAAACTAAGTCAGTCTACTTTCATACGATTCCAAGAATTCCAGTATCTCCATACCATCAAAAACTACAAGGAAGAGCATGACAAGTAGAGTAAGGATGATGGAAAGCTAAAAAGATTTAGAAAGTTGAAAGGATAGTACTTACAGAGAACTCAGATAGCATCCAGGGTCCTGATTCCTTCAATGCAGAATAAAATGAGGAGCTTCATCCCATCCATCAGAGAACGCACCTCAAGATATTATAAGTAGCCATTAATGAAGAACCAGAGTAAGAGAAGAAAACAAAAAAGAAGGAAGTACCAACTTTTGAGAGCTGATAATCACATAAGCAACTGCAAACCATGGCACTTGGTTGATAACCCATAGAAGAAGAATCAAAAACTTAATATTCTAGATAATGAAAGACTATAGTTTTTAGCTAAAGAAACCAGATGTGCGACGAAGAAGAAGGAGAATAGGTTTAGGAAACCTATATACTGTTTTATATGTAATAATAGAAAGGGTGGGTCGTGTAATTTTAAGAATGGGTTGGCCTATTAACGAATAGTTCAAATAAAAGTTGGTTGGTCCACTTAATGTAAATACATTGTTGGTTATTAATAAAAGGCTAAATTAATCTAATAAAAATATTGTGTGTTACTATGGGGTACTCTATTGAGTATTCAGTTAGTTGAAATGATAGCTTCACCCTATAAATTTTGCGGTAAACCTGAACTTATTAGTAAGTAATTCATCATTTCCTTCAAGTTTCAGTTTTTCCTTTCCGTAATTCCATTATATTGAGGTGAATATGAGTCTATAGTTTGATGGAAAATTTTATTATCTACACATATTTGCGCAAAGGGACATTAATATTCTCTGCCCCTATCACTTCTTATCGTTTTGTTCTTTTTCTCTAACTGATATTCAATTTCTATTTCATATTACCTAAAGGCATCTATTGTTTCATCCTTACAATTAAGAAAGTATATATAGCATTATCTAGTGCAATCATCAACAAAAGTTATAAAATTCTTTTTCCCACCGCGAGATTGTAATACCCTATACTTGTCCGAGTTAATTTCGTCTTAAGAATTTCTAGTATTATCTTATAAATATAATGATGATTATACCATAAGGAATTTTCAAGATTTTCACTTCTTATCATACGGGAAATTCAATAAGCTTTCCATCAATATAAGATCCGCCCAAATCCGATAACCGGGTCAGAAGTTACGACTATTTCAAGTTCCCATCGTAAAACTACACCATATTAGTCAGTGGCGCACCGCGCCACAAGTGGAAATGTCATTTGGCAAATTCTAGTAGGGGTCCACAATTATGGCGCATGGTGCCAGGGCTCAAATTTAGAATTGTCCTTTTTCCAGTGTCTCAGCGTGATTTCCTCTACGTTACGCCAAAGTTCTAGGTCGCAAAAGAAGGAAAAACACGATGGCTCCACATCGCGCCATCCCTAAGTTTCCCAATTGTCAAATTTTAGATAACAGTACGATAGCGTCGTGTTGCACCAGGGGTTCAATTCGGGAAATTTTTACTGAAATTAGAAAACGTGTCCAGGGTTGAAAGGGTCAATTTCCCACCCCTATTTAAGCCCTTTAACACGTGATTCAGCCACTTTTCACCCAAAATACACTTTCTTCTCTCAAAAACCTCTCAAGAACAACCTAGGTCTTTTCATAAATGATTCATAATAAAGAATTTCTTCCGTCAATCTTCACAAAATCATGAACTAAGGTATACATAGTGTTCATTCATGGATTCTTTTCGTCCACGAAGTCCAAGAACCCCTTTTCTAAATTCAAGTTTATAATTTTTCTTATGAATTTCATGATTGGACTACTCTTGTTCATGTGGATAATGAGAAATTGAATTATACTCCATGTTGGGTGATCATACAAACATTTGACTAAACCCTTGAAAGATGAAATTAGAATTGAACCATGATGTTTAATTATTGTGCAATGATGTTTACATGTACGATGCCTAAAATATATTTTATTAAATGCCTAGACGAAGGAAAATTGCCTAGGTAGCATGATATCATCAAATCCCAATGTATGTATAAGTTTATGCCTATCGCATGTTTGATAAAATGCTTCTATAAATGTATTATGGATTATGATGTTAGTTATATGTTGATGTAAGATATGCTGGGTCAATTTCCTTCTATCGAGTCCTGGGGGTACTTGTACCCAAAATATTAGTTGTGTGCCTAGAGCCATGTCATGTTTTCATGATACCCTCAGTCAAGCTATGAATCCTTAGACTCAGACAGTCTTATGACTCAAGAAAAATCTCCATAATCTTATGAACTCGGTCAGTTGTCAGATATCAGTAGTATTTCGTCAGTCAACGGAATTCAGTAACTCAGCCCATGTTCAGTTCAGTAAATCATGTTCAGTGTCTATTCAAATGGGAGTAGAAATTAGCACCGAGTGAACCCAAGGATGGGAACTCACCTGTTAAATGAGGGTGTGATTCTTAGGAGCAATCCTTGCATTCTAGAACTATGTAGCCAGCATAGGTTGAGATATTGTGGACTGCTATATGAGGGTAGATGAGGTGGCTTAATATATTATATGAGGGTTCCCACCATTATCACTATAGTTACCTATTATATGAGGGTTACTTACATGTTGTCCTTACTAGTGGTGCAGTATTGACACCCTTCCAATTGGGGTTACTGATTGGACCCCAACTCAGCCATAATGGCGTATTAGGGGCATGTCGGTTAGATAACTACTTTCCATAATTTTATGTTACAGAATCAAGACTGTTAGATACAGTCAATTAGTCTCAGGAATAGAACTCAGATAGTTCTTCAGATTTAGGACTGTCAGATACAGTCAACTGAGATATAGTACAAAACTCAGATAGTTCCATCAGATTCAGGACTGTCAGATATAGTCATTCATGTTATCAGTTATATTCAGATACATTCACTAATGTTATCAGTCATATCTATTATCAGTATATCATGTCATCAGTATTTAGATTTAGTAATCATGTTTTTATGGTATTAGTGTCAGTTGTTATATCTCATACATGTATTCTCATGCTCATGATAGTTAGTCAGTTATTATTACTGTTCATGCATATGAACCCCATGCATTTAGCCTACCTCAGATACATACCTGTACATTCAAAGTACTGACGCATTTGCGCTATGGTATCTTATACCATAGGTTCAGAGACACGAGATCCAGAGCAGCAGAAGATCACAGTCTCAACAGTCAGAGTTAGAAGTGAGTCCTCATCTTTTGAGGATGTGATTATTCTCTATTATCTCATTAGTTAGTTTATTAGTTGGAGTTAGTTAGGAACATATCCCATCAACTCCTCACTTATACAGTTTCAGTCAGTTAGAGGCTTTCTAGACTATCATGTTTCAGACTTCAATATTTTTACTTTTATTTTGGATATTCTATTACCCCACACAGATGTTACATTATTCTGATTATGTTCGGTATTGAACCTTATGGCCTTTGAGTGTATGTTTTCGCATCATTATGTCATATTATGCAGTGTACAGATACAACTATCAGGCATAGTTTAGGTTGTGGTCCTTCAGGGTCATGATTACCGTGTAGTATTTTGGGTACCAGATTCGGGTCAATATAAACTTGGTATCAGAGCCTAAGGTTCAAAGAGTCCTAGGAAGTCTGAAAGGCGCTTCTAGTAGAGTCTTGTACATGGGTGTGTTGCGAGTCACATTTATGTACAGGAGGCTATGAGATGTTTAGGAATAGTTTCCCCTCTTTCAGTATTCATGTCGTGCTAGTGAGCATAATCTCAATTCAATCTCTCAGTCTAATCTATTTCTCCCTTTTTTCTACAGGACATGACTCCTAAAAGAAGAAATAGGAATCAGAAAACCCTTCAGCCCAAAGAATCTTTAGGAGATCATATGTCTTATGCAGAGTTTAGGGCCGCATTCACCACTCTTGCTTAGCTAGTAGCTGCCCAAAATGAACGACAAACTGTTATTTCAGCTAACCCAGTGTCCAATTCAACTGTAGCTAGGATTCGAGACTTTATCCAAATAAATCCTCCAATCTTTCTTGCGTGTAAGACAAATGAGGACCCTCAAGAATTCCTAGATCAGGTGTAGAAGGTAATAGGCAACATGGGGGTGACTACTGTTGAGAGTGCTGAGCTAGATGTAAATTAGTTGCCTGATATTTCTCATACTTTGTTCAAACAGTGGAAGTCAGAAAGGGTAGATGATGCAAGGTCAGTTGAGTAGGAAGAGTTTGCTTCAGCTTTCTTTGATAGGTTCTATCCCTTAGAGATTAGAAAAGCTGAGGTGTTAAAATTCATCAACCTCAGGCAAGGCAACATAATGGTGAAAGAGTATTCTCTTAAGTTTACTCAATTATTCAGATATGCCCCTCTTGTGGATGTAGATAGCAGGTCCAAGATGAGAAAGTTCATTTTAGGGGTGAATGATAGCATGGTTAATGAGTGTAGATTCACCATGCTAAATAGTGACATGACTTTAGCTAGGCTTATGACTCATGCTCAGCAGATAGAGGAGCACAAGATTAATATGGGGGAGAAGCAGAATAAGAGAGCAAAGACAGGTAGTTTCAACTTTGCTCAGCCTAAGTCAGAAGGAGGAAACCGTTCTTAGTTTTGTCCTAAGTCATTAGTTCTAGCTTCTTCTTTATCCAGTGATCCCATTCCTAAATTCATAGAGGGTAACAAAAATAGGCCGCTAGGCCCTAAGTCTCTGAGCAGTGTTAGCAGTGCCCGCACCTATCCTCTTTGCTAGACTTGTGGCAAGCACCACCAGTGTATTTGCAGAGCTGGTAGTGGTATTTGTTTAGGATATGGCAAGCCAGGGCACAGAGTTAAAGACTATCCTCTATCAGGTCCTCAGGGTCAGCAGAACTGTTTCTCAGCTTAATCCAGTCGCCTAAATTAGCAGTGTGCCACCTCCAGTGCTAGTAGTGAAAAATGCCCAAATCATCTCTATGCTCTTCAGACTCGATAAGATCAGGAAAATTCTCTTGATGTAGTTACTGGTACGTTACAGATCTTTCATATGCATGTTTAAGCTTTGCTAAAACCAGGAGCTTTTTTGTCTTTTGTCACTCCTTATATAGAATTTGATTTTGGAGCCAGTCCTAAAATTCTAGAAGAGCTCTTTTTAGTCTCTACCCCAATGGGTAAAAATATCATAGCCCGACGGGTATTTAGGAACTGCCCGATTATAATATTTCAGAAAGTCACCTCAGCAGACTTAGTCGAATTAGAAATGACTGATTTTGATGTCATTCTCGACATGGATTGGATTCATTCCTACTATGCCATAGTCAATTGGAAAAACAAAATAGTCCAATTTAAGTTTTCAAATAAACCCGCCCTAGAATGGAAGGATAGTGTATCCGTTTTCAGAGGTCAGCTTGTTTCCTACCTTCGGGCAATGAAAATGATATTTAAGGGATGTGTCTATCATCTTGTTAGAGTTAAGAACTCTAGTTTGGATACTCCTATTCTTGAATCAGTTACAGTTGTAAATGAATATTCAAATGTTTTTCCCAAAGATCTTCCAAGAATTTCTCCCAAAAGGAAAATAGACTTCGATATTGATCTTTTACCAGATACTCAGCCCATATCTATTTCGCCATACAGAATGGCACCAGCAGAACTCAAAGAATTGAAAGAACAGTTGAATGATCTCCTAGATAAGGGATTCATTAGGCCCACTATTTCCTCGCGAGGTGCACCAGTATTATTCGTGTACAAGAAAAATGGTTCTCTCAGAATGTGTATAGACTACTGTCAACTCAATAAAGTCACAGTCAAGAACAAGTATCCTCTTCCCTAAATTGATGACTTGTTTGACCAACTTCAGGGTGCTAGTTATTTCGATAAGATAGACCTCACATAAGGCTATTATCAGCTTAGAGTCAAAGAATGTAACATACCAAAAATAGTATTCTAAACCCAGTGTGGTCACTTGGAATATCTAGTTATGTTCTTTGGTCTTACGAATGCTCTATCCCCTTTCATGGACCTGATGAACCATGTGTTCAAGAAGTACTTAGATATGTTCGTAATAGTCTTCATAGATGATATTCTGGTTTATTCCTACAGTGAGCGTGATCATGTAGACTATCTCAAAATAGTACTTCAGACTCTCAGAGATCATTGATTATTCACCAAATTTAGTAAGTGGAAATTTTAGCTAAGGTCAGTAACATTCCTTGGTCAAATCGTTTCTGGTGATGGTATTATAGTAGATTCTTAAAAGACCGAAGTAGTAAGTAACTGGACTCTCCCAGTCTCTCCATTAGATATCAGGAGTTTCTTAGGTTTGACTGGTTATTGATGATGGTTTGTTGAAGGATTTTATTCTATTGCATCCCCTATGTCCAGATTGACTCAGAAGAAAGTCAAGTTTCAGTGGTCAGATCCTTGTGAGAATAGTTTTCAAGAGTTGAAGACTCGACTCACCTCAGCTCCATTCATAGCTCTTCCAGATGGTTTAGATAGTATCGTGGTGTACTGTGGTGCATCCATAGTAGGTTTGGGTTGTGTCCTCATGCAGAATGATAAGGTCATAGCCTACTCCACTAGGCAACTTAAACCCCATGAGAAGAATTATCCTACTCATGATCTTGAGTTAGCAGCCGTAGTATTTGATTTAAATATTTGGAGACATTATCAATACGGATTTCATGTAGATGTGTTCACAGATCATAAAAGTATTTAGTATGTCTTTTCTCAAAAAGATCTCAATCTTTGTCAGAGAAGGTGGTTAGAGCTCTTGAAAGATTATGACATGAGTGTCCTTTATCATCCAGGTAAGGCCAACATAGTGGCCGACGCTCTCGGTAGACTATCTATGGGCAGTGTCACTCATGTTGAGGACAGTAAGAAGAAGCCATCTCAGGAGATCCATCAGCTTACAAGACTAGGTGTTCGGTTAGTCGATACAAAAGAGGGTGATATATGGGTTCAGAGTAGATGAGAATTATCTCTAGTTTCTGAGGTGAAAGAAAAGCAAGATAAAGATCCTAGCCATGTCTAGTTGAAAGAGTCAGTCAAGAATAAAAAAGTATAGGTCTTCTCCCAAGGGGGAGATGGTGTTCTTCATTGTCATGGTCATCTCTGTGTTCTAGGTGTGTGGATGACTTAAGGCAGTGAATTCTTACAGAAGCGCATGGTCCGCGCTACTTAATTCATCCAGTGGCCACAAAGATGTACCGCGACTTGTGAGAAGTCTATTGGTAGAGTGTGATAAAGAGAGATATTGTAGGGTTTGTGGATAAGTGCTCTACATATCAGCAGGTTAAGATAGAGCATCAAAAGCCTAGTGGTCCTATGCAGGAGTTCATTATTCCTACCTGGAAGTGGGAAAAAGTGAACATGAACTTCGTGATGGGTTTTCCTCGAACGAGTCATCAACATGATTCAGTTTAGGTTATTGTAGATAGAATGACCAAATCATCCCATTTTCTTCCAGTTCATACCTCTTATTCAGATGAGGATCACGCCAAAATCTACATTAGGGAGTTGTTCAGATTACACGGTGTTCCATTATCTATTATCTAAGATAGAGGTACCTAGTTCACCTCTCATTTCTGGAAAGCATTCCAAAAGGGTCTTAGTACCCAAGTTTATCTTAGTACAGTGTTTCATCCTCAGATAGATGGTCAAGTAGAAAGGACCATCCAGACTCTAGAAGATAATCTATGGGCATTTACAATTGATTTCAAAGGTAGTTGGGATGACCACTTCCCTTTGATTGAGTTTTCATACAACAACAACTATTATTCTAGTATTCAGATGGCTCCATTTGAAGCTCTCTATGGTAGGAGATGTATAACTCCAATCGATTGGTTCGAAGTTAGTGAGGCCTCAATCAAAGGGCCTGACTTAGTATTCGATGCCTTAGAAAAAGTCTAGTTGATTAGAGAAAGACTTCGGGCTGCTCAAAGCTGATAGAAGTCTTATACAGATGTTTGCAAAAAGGATCTCGAGTTTGAGATTGATGATCATGTCTATCTAAAGATCTATCCCATGAAGGGAGTGAAGAAGTTCGGCAAAAAAGGGAAACTCAATCCCCGATATGTCAGTCCTTTCAAGATTCTCAATTATTTCGGCAAGATAGCTTACGAGCTCGAATTGCTTTTAGATATAGCTTCAGTTCATCCAGTATTCCATGTCTCTTTGCTCAAGAAATGCGTAGGTGACCCATTAGTTGTAGTCCCAATTCAGAGCATTGATGTTCAGAATAGCCTCTCTTATGAAGAGATACAAGTTGAAATCCTAGATTATTAGACTCGTAGACTGAGGAACAAATAAGTCCCTCTAGTTAAAATTCATTGGCAAAATTAGTCTGCCAAGGGATATACTTGGGAAATGGAAGAAGACATGTGTACCAAATATCCTTACCTTTTCTCTGCCAACTCAGATCAAGCTCAAGGTAATAGTTCTCCTTAATCTTACTCAGTTTCATGTTCAGTGTTTATCACAAACTTGGTATCAAGTACCATTGCATATTCAGTTATGCATTCATATATCAGTTTAGTTATATAATTATGCATCAGACATGTATTCTTATTGCGAGAAAACTTAGTTCCTCAGAACACTAAGTCATGCATTCATGAATTAGTTACTCATGCATCTGATATTCATGTTCAGTATTATATGTTCAGCTTATCAGTCAAGTCAGTCATGAGATAATGTTCCATTTATTCATGTTTGGTATGTATGTCAATTTTCTTTCCTCCCTCTTAATCAGTCTCATTCAAGGATGAATGTTCTCAAGGGGGAGATATTGTAATACCCCATATTTTTCCAAGCTAATTTCGTCTCAAGAATGTCTAGTATTAGCTTCTAAATTGAATAATTATTATTCCATAAGGAATTTTCAAGATTTTCATATCTTGTAATATGAGAAATTCAATAAGCTTTCCATCGATATAATATCCACCCAAATCCGATAATTGAGTAAGAAGTTACGACTAACTCAAGCTCCCATCATAAAATAGTGTCATATTAGTCAGTGGCGTGCTGCGTAACAAGAGAAAATGGCATTTGGAAAATTCCAGTAGGGGTCCACAATTATGGCGCATTGCTCCAGGGCTCAGATTTAGAATTGTCCTTTTTCCATTGTCTCAGCGCGATTTCCTCCACATTGCGCCAAAGTTCCAGGTTGCAAAAGAAGGGGGAACACGATGGCTCCATGTCGTGCCATCCCTCAATTTCTCAATTATCAAATTCCAGTGACACGAAATGATAGCGCCGCGTTACGCTAGGGGTTCAATTCGGGAAATTTTTACTGAAATTACAAAGCGCGTCCAGGGTTAAAAGGGTCAATTTCCCACCATAATTTAAGCCCTTTAACACGTGATTCATCCACTTTTAACCCAAAATACACTCTCTTCTCTCAAAAACCTCTCAAAAATAACCTAGGACTTTTCATAGAAGATTTAGAATCAAGAATTTCCTCCATCAATCTTCACGAACTAAGGTATGCATAGTGTTCATTCATGGACTCTTTTCATCCATGAAGCCTAAGAACCCCTTTTCTAAATTTAATTTTCTAAATTTTCTTATGAATTTCATGATTGGGCTGCTCTTGTTCATGTGGATAATGAGAAATTGAATTCTACTCCATGTTAGGTAATAAATTCTTTGTGGGTTAAATTATTATAGATATAGATTCATGCAAACCTATGACTAAACCCTTGAATGATGAAATTAGAATTGAACCATGATGTTTAATTATTGTACAATGATATTTACATGTACTATGCCTACAATATGTTTGATTAAATTCCTAGATGAAGGAAAAGTGCCTAGCTAGCATGATATCATGAAATCCCAATGTATGTACAAGTTTATGCCTATCACATGTTTTATGAAATGCTTCAATAAATGTATAATCTATTATGATGTTAGTTATATGTTCATGTAAGATATGCTTGGTCAGTTTTCTTCTATCGAGTCCTGGGGTACTTGTACCTAAATTATTATCTGTGTGCCTAGAGCCATGTCATGTTTTCATAATACTCACAATTAAGCTATGAATCCTGAGACTCAGACAGTCTTATGACTCATGAAAAATCTCCATGATCTCATTAACTCAGTCAGTTGTCAGATATCAGTAGTATTCCATCAGTCTATGGAATTCATTATCTCAGCCCATGTTCAGTTCAGTAAATCATGTTCAGTGTCTATTCAGATCTGATTAGAAATTAGCACCGAGTGAACCCAAGGATGGGAACTCACCTGTTATATAAGGGTGTGATTTTTAATAGCAATCCTTACATTCCAGAACTATGTAGCCAGCATAGGTTGAGACATCGTAGCCTTTTATATGAGGGTAGATGAGGTGGATTAACCTGTTATATGTGGGTTCCAACTGTTCTCAATAGAGTTACCTCTTATACGAGGGTTACTCACATGTTATCCTTACCAGTGGTGCGGTATTGATACTCTTCCAATTGGGGTTATAGATTAGACCCCAACTCAGCCATAGTGGTGTATTAGGGCATGTTAGTTAGATAACTACTTTCCACAGTTTTATGTTGCAAAATCAAGACTGTCAGATATAGTCAATCAGTCTTAGTAATAGAACTCAGATAGTTCTTCAGATTTAGGACTATCAGATATAGTTAGCCCAGATACAGTACGAAGCTCAGATAGTTCCATTAGATTCAAGACTGTTAGATGTAATCACTCACATTATCAGTTATATTCAGATATAGTCACTAATGTTATCAGTCATATCTGTTATTAGTATGTCATGTCATTAGTATTCAAATTCAGTAATCATGTTTTCACGGTATTAGTGTAAGTTGTTATATCTCATACATGTATTCTTACACTCATGATAGTTAGTCAGTTATTATTATTGTTCATACATATGAACCCCATACATTCAGCCTACCTCATATGCATACCACTACATTCAAAGTACTAACGTATTTGCGCTATGGTATCTTATACTATAGGGTCAGAGACACAAGCTCCAGAGCAGCAGTAGATCCCAGTCTTAGTAGTCAGAGTTAGAAGTGAGTTCTTATCCTTAGAGGATATAATTATTCTCTATTATCTCATTAGTTAGTTTATTAGTTGGAGTTAGTTGGGAACATGTCCCATCAACTCCTCACTCAGACAGTTTCAGTTAGTTAGAGGATTTCTAGACTATTATGTTTCAGACTTCAGTATTTTCAAATTTTTTAGGTATTGTATTACCCCACGCAGATATTATATTATTCAAATTATGTTCACTATGGAACCTTATGGCCTTTCAGTGCATTTTTCCACATCATTATGTCATATTATGCAGTGTACAGGAACAATATCAGCCATGGGTTAGTTTGTGGTCCTTCGGGGTCATGAGCACCATGTAGCATTCTGGGTACTAGATTCGGGTCATTACAGAGATAGTGTTGACTTCATATCACAAATGTCAGTGTGGATTAAGTCTATGGGATTGTAATTCTTTTCAACAGACTTATACGGATGCTTAGCATACTTTGATTCCATACACGTTTGACATTTTTATTTATTTCACTCAATGTTTGGCAAAATTTCTAAGTTAATAAGTTTTCGCAATGTTTTATAATTGACATGTCCAAATCATTCATGCAACAAATCATAACTCAAGCAAATAAGAAGAAACTAAACTTTTATTGATTTCAATATTCATTACATTCATTTTGAATAATCCCTTTGTGAGGTAGCCTTTTCGTAGTACACTTCTCCTTTACTAAGTACAATTTTTCTGGAAACAAATCATATTTAAATCCATTTTTGCCAAGAAGTAATACAAAAATCAAGTTCTTCTTCAACTCTGGTATATACAAGACATTGTTTAAAGTCAACACTTTGCCTGATGTTATTTTCAGGCAGACTTTTAGGATTTCTTAAACTTTTGCAGTTGCAGAGTTAGCCATGTATATTTTTTTTACCTTAAGCCAGAGCAAAAGCAACAAGTCAATCCTTATTATCAAAAACATGGTGGGTGTCACCGGATTTCATTCACCATTCTCGAGAATTTCCCACCAAGTTGCATTCAGACAGCATGGCACACAGATCATCCATTTCTTTCTTGGACTAAGACATATTTTCTTGATCATTCTTTTTCACATTCTTTGGGACCAGAAATATGTTGACTAGTGTCCAATCTTTCCACAGTTAAAGCATTTTCCCTTGAATTTCTTCTAAGGTTGATTGCTTTCCTTTACAGCTTTCTTCTGTTTTTTGAAGTTGTTGTGGCCGTCTTCTATAATATTTGCTCCAATTATTGCATAATTTTCTTTTGACCTTTGTTCTGTGGCTTTATTGTCTTCTTCAATGAGCAGTCTCACTATAAGATGTTCAATTGTCATCTCTTTTTACTTATGTTTCAAGTATTTTTTGAAGTCCTTCCACAACGATGACAACTTCTCTATTATTGGCGCGACATGAAATGCCTCATTCCCAACCAAACCTATAATTAAGTTCATGTGAATATTAAGAATATTTTTAATATATCCAACTAAAGTATTCATCAAAATCATACCTTCCGCGGGGAGATCGTGGATGATAATTTGCAATTCCTGGACTTAAGATACAACAGACTTGCTGTTATTTATTTTAAACTCTAGGAATCTTGCAACGAAGATCTTTTTGGTTCCCGCATCTTCAGTTTTGTAATTTCTTTCTAGCACACCCTACAGCTCCTTTGCCATCTTCATTCTACTATACACATTTTAAAGTTTATCTTGGATACCATTTAGAATGTAATTCCTGCATAGGAAATCTAAGTGCATCCATACCTCCACAATGATAAATTTCTCCTGGTTTGAAGTTCCATCGGGCACCTCAGGAGCTTCTTCAGATGTAAATAATTTAAGATACAAAGTTGTAAGGTAGAAGAACATCTTCTATAGCCACCTTTTTAAATATACACCCGTGAAAGTTTTGGGTTTCTCCGCTGGTGCCATTGTCGGCGGAGCATTCGTATGACTCGTTGTGGGAAAACTAGTTGCTGCCACAGTCGTTGCAGGATCATTCACTTGACTGTAAGTAGTCATTTTCCTATCACAACAAGACAGTAAATTAGTATATCAAAATACTATTAATAAAGGTGCAGCAACTTTAAACATCCCTTGTTTCTAGTTTAATGATGAAGTTTTTATGACTTCCAATCGCCAAACCGAGTGATATTTAACTTGTGACAAATATTTTATTTATTTAAATAACTAGTTAAGTTCAAACGGAGTAGAAAGCTTAAAGATTTAATCTCTAGAAACTAAGAAATACAAATTCTGAATTTTTTTACTTAAGATTGTTTTTACGGGTACACAATATCTGTATTTTGGCACAACAACTTCAACACAAGTTCAATTATAAAACAAGAACACTAATGAAGTTAGGTAACACCATCAAAACAATATCAAAAAGACATTTCAAAGAAGTGTGTTTTTTAGAAAATAAAATGAAACAGAAAATAATTCCTCTCAAGTACCCAAGGTTGCAGAATTTTTCTCCAAGGATAAAATAGTGTAACAATCCAACTGTAGTGGTACCTCAAATGATTTAATTTTTTGTGAACTTACTCAACGATTAGATGATTACACGGGGTATTTCAGAAAACAAGAAGTTCTTTATTAGGGAAAATTTTTTGTTCCTAAACTTATGTATAAATGCAAGTTTATATAGCAATTAGGTGCCTCTTCTGGAAAGAGTCAATGGTTCATTCGAAAAGATGTGTCCTATGGAACAATCATGTCGGTTCATTGAATTAGTCATGTAAGTTCGTCAAATCAGTGTGTCTTTTAATTGGACAGTCACAACTATTTTAAAAGACATCTCTTTTCCCGAATCAATGTATCATTTCGTCAAAGGGTTGCATCCCTTCCAAAGTAGCATTTTGCGTCCCGCAGTTGTTTCTACACTTCATGCATGCACATTGATGGAGGTTCAAAAACTATAAATAAAATTGGTTGCATTTTCTCATTGGTGTTTGGACTGTTTATATAAATTTTGTCCAAAAAGATTGATCTCATCGATCGATCATTTTCCAAATCCAAAGCCGAAGCCGAGCCGAGCGAGTGATGATGACGACAGAGCAAGGCACCTCTTGGTTCTTGCCTCACTTACCATGTGGAGTAAGTGTTTCATAATATAAGCACTTAAAAGTTTCGTTCCCCCACCAATATGGGAGAATTAGTAGATTTTCCACTATTGAGTACACTTTCCATTTTTGAGTGTTATCTCAATTCATTCCCTCCACTTGGTTACCTCTATTTTTAATTCACACTTTGATATTGAAACCAACAATCCCCCACATGAATGACAAATTACTACTTTTTTGTAAAACTTTACAGACAAGTATATGATCATCAAGCAAAGATAGATTGCATCTAGATAAGTTGGTTTTCCTTTAAACTTTCCATAGTGAACACGCATCGGATGTACTCGGTCAATTGATAGATTTGATATCTTTGAACTGCTGAGATTTAATGTCTACCTACACAATACTTGTCACATAACCAGCTTTTTACCATTTATGGTTCTCACGGATTTGTTCATTTCAGCCATGAACATGTCCCGGTCACATAAGAGATTAGAGAATAAGCCTTTACTAACATTCTCCTAGAAGCGTCTTCCACTTCTCCTTCACATAGGTGATTTCTAAGCATTCAATCTTGCAGATTAAAATATTTGGTCAAATCTATCAAATTTAGATAATTATTAAAAGACTTCACTCCATAAGTCTTATCCTTGTTTACTAAACATTGTGTACATCATGAGAATGGGTTGGATATATTGACAATATTGAACCTGTCAGTCACAACTTTGTTTGATCTCCTTGAACCTAACTCTTGGGATCTCCAGTCTTCTAGGTAGAGTTACCGCCATGCAAACTTGTACTAGGCCATAAACTCATTCCCTTTGATGTCCTCTTAACTCCATCTCTAGATAGGCCTTTAGTAAGTGGATCCGACACATTATTCTTTATATTTACATAGTCAGCAGTGATAATTCTACTAGATAAAAGTTCTCTAACTATATTATGTCTCCGTCTTATGTGACGAGATTTACCATTGTACATCATGCTCCCTGCCCTACCTATTGACATTTGACTATAACAGTGTATACATACTGGTGCCAATGGTTTAGTCCATTAAGGAATATCTTCCAAGAAATTTTGGAGCCATTCTTCTTCTTCACCGTCTTTATCCAATGCGATAAACTCATATTTCATTGTAGATCAAGCAATACATGTCTGTTTGAATGATTTTCAAGAGACCGCTCCTCCATTGATAGTAAATACATATCCGCTCATGGATTTTACTTTGTTTGATCCAGTGACCCAATTTGCATCATTATATCTTTCAAGTACCGAGGGATATTTATTATAGAGCAAAGTATAGTCATGAGTGTATTTAAGATACCCCAAAGCTCTTTTCATGGCCATCCAATGTGTTTTACTGGGATTACTCGTGTACAGACTTAATTTACTAATAGCACATGCTATGTCTGATCGTGTACAATTTATGATATAAATTAAACATCCCAACACTCTTGCGTAGTCTAACTGTGAGTCACTTTCACCTTCATTATTTTGAAGTGCAAAGCTCACGTCCAATAGAGTCTTGGTAATACTAGATTCAAGATACTTCAATTTGTCAAGTACCTTTTTGATGTAATGAAATTGTGACAATGCGAACCCTTATGAAGTTCTATGGATTCTTATTCCCAAGATCACATCCGCAACTTCAAGGTCTTTCATATCAAACTTGATCTCAAGAATTCATTCATAGCATTTATGTTCAAAATGTCTCTACTGATGATCAACATATCATCCACATAAAAATAAATAATGACTTGGTGATTTGGAGTGTCTTTACTATAAACACATTTATCACATTTATTTATCTTGAACCCATTTGCCAATATGGTTCAGTCAAACTTTGCATACCACGGTTTAGGTACTTGTTTTAGTCCATAAAGTGACTAAACAAGTTTACACAATTTTTTTTCCTAAAACTACAAAACCCTCAGGTTGTTCCATGTAAATTTCTTCCTCCAATTCTCCTTTTAGGAATGTTGTTTTCACATCCATTTGATGGATTTGAAGACCATATACCGCTGCCAAGGAAATTAACATCCGAATTGTTGTTATTCTCTTTATAGGCGAGTATGTATCAAAGTAACCAAGACCTTTCTTTTGTTTAAAGCCCTTTACAATAAATCTTGCCTTGTATTTGTCAATAGTACCATCAGCTTTCATTTTCCTTTTGAAGATCCATTGAGAACCTAAAGGTTTATTTCCTAGAGGAAGATCTACCAACTCCCATGTATGGTTACTTAAGATTGAATCAATCTCACTATTGACTACCACTTTTCAAAAGGATGAGTCTGACGACGACATCTCTTCTTTAAATTTTTGAGGCTCATTTTCTAGGAGAAATGTTAGAAAATCCGATCCAATCAAAGTTGACGTTCTTTGACGTGTACTACATCTTTGATTCTCATCATTATGTACATTCTAACTTGGTTCCTCACGAGGTCGTTTAGACCCCCCACTAGATGTTTATGTCTAGTTTTATACGGATAAATCTTTTCAAAGAATTTAGTATTATAAGATTCAATTACCGTATTTTCATTGATATCAGGATGTTCGGATTTATGAACCAAAAACCGACATGCTTTACTACTCTTAGCATATTCTATGGACACGTTGTAATACCCTATATATTTGGGTAAGTCTTTGAACCATCGTTCCTACGTGTATAAGATATAATCTAAATTATTCCCATGTTAATTCACGTTTCATGATCTTTATCCTCATGTTTGATGAGCTTTAGAGGTGAAAAATGTTATAAGAATCACTTAGAACAAAGTTGAGCTTAGAGCCTTTGATTCATCCAAACTTTGATATTCAATTCTACAAGGATCTACTTTAAATGTGTATAACTTTTTATATATGTAGAATTTTGTATCTCAAGACTCATCAAACTTTAAATAATTGAATTATCTTTCTAACGATACCAATTTTACGTAAATCTGATACCCAAGCAAAAAATTATGGCATTTTTTTGTGTGAGGCGGTAAGCCAATGCGATAGCGATGCGACGCATTGGCCAGTGCATTATGGAACTACGTCACATGCTAATTCAGTTTCTAAAGGGGTAGGGGAACTTTGGTCACTTTCCTTAACCCAAATCCGACCATAACACTTAATTTCAGCCCCCAAAAGCATTATACACATTCTTATTCATCTTTTTCTCTCTAAGAAAACCCTAGCCCCCTCAAGAACACCAAGAACTCCATCAAATTTTCTCAAAAGAAGGTAATAATCTAAGCTTTTGAGTCCAATAACTTCAAGAATAAGCTTCAAGAACACCATTAGAGAGTGAAGAATCAAACTTTTACATTCACATTCATTAACAAAGTATGTGGGGGTTTTCAACAAGGATAATTCTTTCATCCTTGTGCCCAAAATTTTATTTAAACTTGATGTTTATATGAAACTACATAAATTTAAGTTTGGGGTTTATACCCATTTATGAACAGTTGAATATTACGAGATCTCAAGTATTGTTGATGTTGAATTGCATGTTTTCTTTAGTATTTTTATGCATATTGAAAAAATTTCCAGATTTTGAATTGAATTACCAGAATTTACATCATCAAGCATGAATATTATGATGTTTTGACATGAATATGAAGTATGGATTATTAGGTCCTAGTTTGTATGTTGATATTTCAAGAATGACTATGTTTTAAGCATCCCATGACTAGTTATTTTTTCAGATTTTAATAAAGATTTGATTTTTTGATCTTTAGCTAAGATATGGAATCCACTTCACAGCTTAAATTTAGTTTTGAATGAACAGATACACAGTTAGCTTTCAGTATGAAACATTATGACTTTTTAAAGTGGATTTTCCTACACAATGAATATATAGATTAAAGGAAGTAGTATTTAGCACCTAGCGAAAAGTGTTAGTTTAGCCCATCCTACTTTCCTAGAAAGACGAGCTAACTAGATACAGCTTAAGTATTAACATATCTATATGGATGACAGTAACAGATGTGATCACTTAGCTCAGGTTATAATCCTTGGTAAGTGTATAATACCTCTCCCCAACATGAGGTTTTCCCCTTAAGGGAACAAGACGTTGGACTTCATGATAGCTCACATGGTTTATGTAGGTTAGAAGAATCTCCCTAATAGAAAAGTTTTATAGAATAGTTCTTTTTAATGAATTCCCTATCAGTAAAGACTTTAAGAATAATTTTAAAAGATTTTCCCTACTATTTACAGAAAAGAGTAAAGAATAATATAAATTTTTTAGAATGAAATAGAAAAGCTAAACAATAATGAAGTTAAACTGAAGTTTGAAGCTACAAATTAGCTAACTCAGCGGTGTGCAGAGCTATTTCAATCGGAAGACATTAAAATTTCAGAGCTAAAAGGAGACGTTGGGACACTCCATAAAACCCATAACGTTTATCAATCTACAATTGCAGGTACAAGCAAATGAGTTAGTGGACGAAGATTGCAGAACGTGAACATGAATAAGATATTTGAAAAATCATTTATACCAAAAGCACAAAAAGACCCCTTGTACATACCCCCCATAAATTACCACATATCGAGATAGTTTGAATCAAGATAAAAAAGCTTATAACCATATAGCCCAAGGATATATAGAAAATATCTACGAAGTACAAACTTTTCTAAACCTTAACCCCAGAGCTACAAATATCGAAGAACCAAACACAAACTACATAACCCAAAAATTGCAAGGTTACAACAAGCTAATCGCACTACCAAAAACCAATCCAAGCTTCATAAAAACATATTTCGACTATGGATTATTAAATACCATATATACCCAAGATGGAGAAGACCTAACAGCTATAGAAGAATTACATAAAGTATTGACCACCTATATAAGAGTAACCAAAGAAAATCTATTTTATATAAAGTTTTATACTGCACCAGCAGAGATATTATACGACAAGATCAAACCAGTTATACAAATTATAAAAATAGGATTAACCAGAGATATGATTATACCGAAAGATATTGTACAGTAGCCAGAGATACCCAAAATTGAGATACCTAATTTTTACGTATTATTGGAATAGCTACAATTATTCAAGAATTAGCAAATAATTATATCAATGGAAACCCAATATGGAGTTATTATTCAAGAGATCATCAAATGATTTATTCAAATTCAAGAAAACTACGACAAATAGATATGGAAGATGTTAGGAAATGGATAATGACATTACTTAACCCAGAGAAACAATCTACTGCAAGAGCAATTAGGAAGAGATTTATTTCAAACGGATTATTAAAAAGATATTGCAAGATAATTGGACACAAATATCCTGACCATCAATGTTTGAGATGTAATGGAGAAGATAATCTTATCCCAGAAATCTAGCTATATTAAAAAAAATCAACCAAGAAGATAAGGACGCTAGCTAGAAGATAAAAATCAATGGATTAATGATGGAATAAAGACAGAAAACAAGATAATAAAAGATAGAAAGTGATATGTATAGTTTTGAAATTTTGTTACGTAAATTGTTTAGTTTTTGACTTTTTGGCCAAAGTACCATTATTGTTTTTTTGTTTTTTAGTCTTAAGATTTTTTCTTTTGTAAAGATAGGACCTAGTTTTTGTCTTATTATTTTCTACTATTGAAAAGGAAGACTTTTTTGTAAGAAGTAGGAACAGTATAGTTTACATGTAAAACACATGTGAAGTAGGAATAGTTTATTTCCTCCTATAAATATGTAAGTCATTTAGCAAGATAAAAGCAATTCTTCATCTATTGAAGCAAAAAGCCCTCCTTTGTAAACAAAAAAACTTTTGAACATAGAATAAAAAACAGATATATTTCAAAGCAAAAGCTATGGATGAACAAAGCCTAGAATTATCAAATTTACCAGAACAGATATATTTATTTATTGTTATGAATAACTAAATTCATAAATTCTTGACAATCATAATATAATAAAAGAAGTTCATGTTATTTACTTTATAGTAGAATTATTCGAAAAATAGCATGTTAAGAAGTTTATTAGAAAAGTGGAAAAGGAGAAAAATCCCTAAGAACTATGTCATCCTAAAGGTGAAACCGGTAAGGCAAGAAAGCCGTGATAGGGGAGTAGCCAGAGTAGAGGCGCTATTTAAGGAAAAAGTATCTAGATTACCATGCTAAAAGTGACCGAAGAACATGTTATTTAAGAATAATCTAGTATATAGTAATATAAAATGATCATATTTTGTTATGTGTATGATTAAAGGAAATATTTTGAAAAAGCATCATATGAAAAATGAATACTCATTTATCTGACGAAATGGTAGGTAAATTTAAAATACTTGTTTTGTATGTACTTAAGGATATAGAAATTGTAGATATAAGAAAAATCATAGTGAAAAAAATATTTGATAAATATTTTATGACTAGAATAAATTACATACCTCACCTACCTAACTACTCTTACAAATACTTACATACCAAACCTACACATCAACCATGATAAATTACGTATATTTAGAATATTGAAAAATGGATATGAAAAATATACAATTAATAAAAAAATTAATGAAAATAAATTTAGAAGAATATATGAGAACCACAGATATAAAATATATAGAATACCTTAATGAAAATATAGAGGAATTAATAAGATTAAAACAAACAACTAAGGAATATTATGAAAAAGAATTTAATTAACCCACCTAAATGACAAATAATTTTGAAGTACTAGTTTTATACATAAAGATATAGAAATTATCGACGTAAAAAAATAATGTGGGAAAAAATATTTAACATTGAAGATGAAGAGTTAGATATAAATCAGGAAGAAGACGAGTTAGGAGAAATATACTTAAGTGATGACAATCACTATTACTACTTAGATAATTATTCAGATTGATATTATACAGATTATGAAATGCTAGAATATATTCAAAGAGTTAGAGAAAAATAAAGTTGGCTATACGAAGAAATTAATTATAAAAACTAGCTTAGAAAAGGAAGAGAACAATTAAAAGAAATATTAATTTGGATAAATAAAATCATAAAACAACTAGAATTAAAAGACAGTTTAGAATATGATTTAGACATTGAATTATTCATAGACGAAAAAGACAGCATAATTAATGAAATAGATAACCTAGAATTTAATATCAGATATAGTACAATTAGAATAAATTGTTACAAAGAAATTTCCAGTATCACAACTACTTTAGGATAAAATGATAAACTATGAGTATTTAAAATATTGAAGACAAAATATGGAAGAAATAAGATTAATAGAAATACTTATGAAAGATAATTTAATTGAATATTTTAGAACAAAAGATATAGAATATTTAGAATACCTCCAAAATAATATCCAAGAATTACAAAGACTAGGAGAAAAAACGAAAGAATATTACAGTAAAGCATTTAATCAAATATCATCTAATCACCCCCTAAGACATGAACATTAATAAAATTAAAATAAATATACTAAAAATAAAAAAATTTAGAGAGGTTAAGAAATATCCACGCACAAATAAAAATAGATCCATTAGAACTATAACAGATCTATATATTACCCAAATTATCCGCACCCCCCTTCAAATGATATCAGAGCCTATGCTAATTAAAGTTACGGAAGTAGTATATAATTGGATTTATTTAATTAATTTATTAATTATAGTAAAATTAGAATTAGATTTCCACCAAAATATTATAAATATTATTTAGATAAATAACGTACAAAAACCACAATAATATAAAGAATTAAAATAAATAATATCTGAAAAACGTAAAGAATTAAAAATAAGAATAGAAAGACTACAGTATAACATAATGGCCGAAGTTAGTAAAAACTCAATAAATGCACAAAAAGAAGAAATATCAAATTTAGAATCAACAATAGATAGTCTAGAATATATTTATCAACATAACCTATATACATTTAAATAAAATGAACAAAGAAGAATTTATAATAGATGAAAAAATATATGAAAATAATGAAGGATTAAAAATAAAAATAGTATTCTCTAATTTAGGAAGGACATATAAGAAAATAGGTGAACATTTATATTTAATGTTAGAAAAAAAAGAATTAAAAGTAGAAGATAAGTTGACAGTCATGGTAAGAATAGAAACAGAAAATGAAAAGATAGATAGAAAAAAGGAAATAGATAAAATAAAACAACAAACCACAGAAGAAATACAAAAAATAGAAGAAACTAAAAAGAGTAGGATTGATGAATTAGAAAAAGAACTACAAATGCTAAAAGATTTATATGAAAAGAGACAGAAAGAAAAAGAAGAAAAAGATAAAGAACAAAAATTATTAAACGAGATAAATCAATATAAAGGAAAATTTGAAATAAAAAATAAAGAACTAGAAACTAGTGAATTATCAATAAATATAATAGATGCTAAAGAAATAGATAATTATGATTCGAAAGATAGTGAAACATATACAGAAATTCTAGAAAACATAGGAAAACTAGAAATTAATGAAAAACAAGAATTAATTAATAAAGAAAATCTAGAACTAATAAATACAGAAGTAAATACTCTACATAAAAATATAATACCTAGTACATCAGAAATAAGAAAACCAACCTATAATTACAAAAATAAGTTTAAAAGATATAATCCAAAGGATGAATATAATAAATGGACACCAAAACAAATAATTAATTACAACTTTTTAGATTTAGACTATGTAATAGACACAAATAAAACAATACAACTATGGGTAGAATACATGTCAAAATAATTATTAGATAATAAAATAGATACAACAAATACACCAGAATATATAGAAAAGACATTAATAGGGATAGTAAAATTATGGTTTTCAAACCTAGCCGAAGCAAGGAAAAAAATTACTAAGATCTGATAATAAAACATAAGGAACATCAATACCTACTAAAATACTACCAACAGAAATATTGAAAAAATATGAAATAGTTATAAGAGAAGAATTTAATAGTATAACAGCAGAAGAAGAAGAGAAAAATAAAGAGAAACATACGAATAGGAATTTAATGTTAAAATTAGCAATATGTAATATGTGCTATATAGATGAGTATACATGCGCATTTAAAGAACATTATTATAAAGGAACATATAATATAGAAGAAAGTAAAGAAATAAGAAGATTATATTTTAGTAAATTACCTGAATCATTTAGTTCAAAAATAATAAAAAGTTGGGATGAAGCAAAAATAGTAGATACCCTAGGAGCAAAAATAAAATTTTTACAACAATGGTATAGAAATCTATGTGAAAAATATAGAGAAGAAATAAAAATGAAAAAAACATTAATAAGAAATTTAGCATGTTGCAAAGATAAAATAGCACCTCAATTTGGATGTGAAGAAAGATATTATAAGAAAAGAAAAAGACATAAGAAATATAAGAAATACAAAAAATCAAAATATAAATATAAGAAACCAATAAAAATATATTATGTAAAAAATTATAAACATAAAAGACCATATAGAAAAAAGAAATCTATAAAAGAATGTACTTGTTATAATTGTAAAAAACTAGGACATTTAGCTAGAGATTGTAAATTACCAAAAAAATCCAAAAAATAAACAAATATCAGCAATAAAAATAGAAAATACAGTATATAGATTATGAATTAGAAAGTGAAGATAATATATATGAAATTTTGGAGAATAAAACAGATAATGAAATAGATAGTGAATTAGATGAATCAAATAACTAAAGAAGATATAAAAATGAACCAAATAACTCAAGAAGATATAAAAATAATAACAAAGGAAGAATATTTAAATGAAGAAGGAACAAATCAAAAAATGATATTTGACAGTAATATATTTGACGAAATAAAAGGAAAAGAGATAGACTTAAGTGTAGAAAAAATATTTAAAAATACCATCTAATCACCCCATAAGATATGAACATTAATAAAATTAAAATAAATACACTAAAAATAAAAATATTTTGAGCAGTTAAGAAATATCCACGCACAAATAAAAATAGATCCATTAGAACTATAATAGATCTACTTATTACCCAAGTTATCCGCACCCCCTATTTTTTGTTTTGGTCAGTTTGTGAGTTATTGAGATTGAGTCGAAGTTATCGGATACGGGCTCTACCAAATTTAATTGGAATAATAAATCGAATTACGAAAGCTTCAAATCGAGGTTCAATTCTATTTCTTCCCTTTTTTATTTTGTTGTTTATAACATTCTATGCATTGAATTAAACATTGGGTTTTGATTGATCTGTGTGGTGGTGAATATTTGCTTGTTTTGATTCATTGTTAGTCCCCTTGATCATGAATTGTGTGATGAAATAATATCTCATTCGAGATGTAAAATCAGTTATTTGGGGGTCAAAAATTGAAAATTGATAAAACGCAAGCATTAATTTATTTTGATTCATTAATGTCATTGAATGTGATAATGCCATGATAGATCGACATCGGGTAGAAAAACATAGGTTGGGTAGGAAAACTTAGAAATGGTGATTTTTTGAATGTGTGAATGTCTGTGAATGGTTCTTTCTATTTTAACACACAAATTTGAGAAAATGTATTCATTTTATCGAGGAATGACCCGAGGTTTCATGTACTTATTCACCGGGGAATTCCCCGAAGTATCATGTACACAATGGAGGTTTGTGGTAAAGGACCAAACATCGGGTAAAACATAGTTTAGGATAGTTAGGATAGTCTAGATTTTCTTTTCAGCATTTTTTATTCTCGGTCTGTAATAATTGAACTGGACATTATTGTTTTGGACTTGTTTTGTTTTGGTTTGGTTTGTTTGCTTGTTTTGTGTTTTTTGTTGGTTTATACATTTCATAGTGTCTTATAACCGATATATACTCTACGAAGTGACTGTGGTAGAACCACGGGACCGAAGGGTGCCTAACACCTTCCCCTCGGTCAGCAGAATTCTTTAATCAGAATCTCTATTCGTGGATCAATTTTAAAGAGTCAAACCATTTTGAAAAAGGATATCCAAGGGTGACTTGGTACACCCGATTTATACCAAGTGACGACTCTGAGTTTTGAATATAAACAATCTTTTTCGAAACAAATTTTATCTTCTTTCACAAATAATAAAAACTCTTCGAAACATAAAATCAATTCTTTTTGGTAAAAAATGGAGTGCGACAGCTCTGGCGACTCTGCTGGGGATTTTTCAGGATTCGACCTTATTTATGGAGTTGTATTGGCTTAGTTTGACAATATAGGTGTATAAGCACTTTGTTTGTGTTAATGTTTTATCATTTTGGGTGTCTACGTGCTCTTTGTTATAGTTTTTTTTTATTTGTTACCGCTTTATATCTGTCATTATTTGCATAACCCAAGTCATTTCTTTTGCAACAAGTTTCAGAGTACATGTCGTGTACATGAACTCTAGTTGAGTCACCTTTATTTTAGGAGGGGGAGCCGTTGAATGTATGAAGTGGGTGGAAATATCTTGCAGTCACTATTGGCCATATGCTCCTCCAAATAGCCTTGTTAGTGAACTCTAGCCAAGGTAAGAGTTTAGGTCATGCTTATCTGCATCATATTGAGACCTAGCGGATCTACTTGTTCATTTGTGGGAGACTCACCCCTAAAGCATTCCTACGTGCTAATTGTTGCACATCTGAGGGTAACAGGGTCATTTAACCGATTGATTTGCGGAAAGCATGTGCTAGAATTAAAGAAAAAGTGTGTAGGCAAGGAAAAGTTCAAAAAAAAAAAGAAAAAAAAGTGGGTAAAAAAAAGAGTTTCATAGTTTTTAGAGTTCTTTATGACTTATTTTTTACAATTCAAAAATTCAAACAGATTTTTTCCTTTTGCACTCACTTTCTCAAAAGAATAAAACATTAAAAAGATTTTACCTTTGTTTCCTTTAGCAAGTATTCATAATTCAAAATTTTCAAAAAAGATTTTTCTTAATAGGAGCTTTTTATAAAAGAAAATTTTAATAAAAAAGTAGACCTTTTGTACATTTCGTATGACGAAAATACCAAAAAAAATTTTCTTTCATAGTTGTTGGTATCAGTTTTATGTGAAGTGCTAAATTGAAAACTCGAAAAAGATTTTATTAACATTTCTCATCGTATGCCTTTGGTCATATCTCTTAAGTCAAGGTATAGTTTGTTATTTAATCCTTAATTATTCAATTTATAAGAACTACGCATACCTGATTCACCTCTCTCGAGGGTGAGATACGTAGGCAGCCCTTCTAGGGTTCGGTAATCTTATTTTAAAAAAATTTTAAAATATAATTTTCTTCACTCTTTATTAGAGTAGGTGTTTTATATACATCTTTATAAGAAAACTGCAAAGCGATTTTCCTTTAATAGTTTCAAGTTTATAGTCATATGAAATCCAAATCGAAAACCCAAAAAGATTTTCTTTGGTAATCATAAGTTTCATTTTGTATGTGGATTTTAAAGCTGAAAAAATTCAAAAAAGATTTTCTTCAATTCATTTGACAATTTGTTATTTTCTTTTCTTTTTAAAGTTTCAAGGAAAATAAAAAGAAAAAGAAAGAGTTTGATCGTCTATGTTGTGCCAAAACTTCACAAACTACGCACACCTGATTATCCTCTTTCAGGAGTGAGATACGTAGGCTCCCTTCTCGGGTTCAGTGACCGTTTCAGAAAGGAAAAAAAGAGGTTTTTAAAAAATGTTGAACTTTAACACATTTGTTACCTTTTGTTCAGTAAGTTTAAGGTGGTTGGTTTGTGGAATCCTGGCTGGTCCTCCATATCACACCAAATTCAAGTAAGGGTTAGTTGTGTCCAATAAGGATAAAGATAGTGACATTATGGATCAGACAAAGAGTCAAGAAAATGAGAGTTTAAAGTAAGAGATTGTGAGACTAAGGAAACAAATTATGGAAATGTATTGTGCTTGTGCCAGTAGGCTACCTCCTCATCCATTCCCCACTATTGACCATACAAATACCTTGAGTTTTTCATCACAATTGCAAAGTCAGTTTTCTACTGTTGTTGATGCACCACAGCATGCCTTAGAAGTTATTCCACGTCAACTGCATCCTAATACTTCCACCACTCTTTCTCTAGCTCCTTAGTATAAGTCTACTACATTCACAACACCACACATCGTCTGTGATTTGGTTGTTCAACCCTTTACTAAGGTTTCCATATTTGTTGTCCACCCAACAATTGTACTTCCCTAGTCTACTAGTGAATCCAAGTTCACTCTTGATGATCATTGTTATACTATTGAGCATACAGTAAGTTAATCAGACCGCCCAAATTTCTTACCGAGAAGCCTAGCATGCCATAAGACTAAGAGAAAATGGTTGAAAAAATAAAGAGTGTAAAAAATACTATGAAAAGTTCCCTAGGACTTACGGATAAAGAAGATGTTTCATATAAAAAGTGGGGTATGTCTTCAAGTGTCAGCCTTTGTCTAAGTTTTGAGATATCAATATTTGAGGGTCATGATGAACATAAGGATGCCGTGAAACATTTGGGATGATATTCCAATCAATTAAGAAAAACTGAAAGGAAGAAGAAGGAAAACATACCTATTGTCTTTCTAGGGGCAAAGCGGAGCTCAAGAGTTTTGACTCAACAATATTGTCATTCTCAATCCCGAGATTAGACATGAAATCCACTTACTCATCTGCAGCAAGGTTCCTCTTTTCAAAATCCAAGAAATTCCATTTGACTTCCTCAATATCCTTTGAACAATGCATAACTAAATGCTCATCCATTATTTTATCCACAATGGCATGCACCTGACCCTCAACATCATCCTCGACCCTCACAAATTTACCAAGGAAACTTTAAATCCAAGTTTCATTCGAGGCCAAAGTTCGCAATGAGAAGGAAGGTAAAAGATAATTTCATGCCAATTAGGGATTCCTATACCAGTTTGTTCCAAACATTGAGACAATGAGGCATGATTACTCTTATCCCTGGGTATACTCCCGATCCACATTCAAAAAAATTTGATCATAATGTATGATGTACTTATCATTTTAATATGCAAGGTCACAATACTTAAGATTGTTGTATTTTTAAAAGAGAAATTGAGAAAATGATTCAAGAAAAATTGATTGTGTTGCAAAATATCAGCACCTCAACCGTCCAATAGAGTTCTTCGCCAGCATGTGATACTGCACAATATGTGGGAAATAATGAGGATCCAGGACTTATTTATTGAAGGAAATGTGTTTGGCAGTGGTGGAAGCTCTAGTCATGCTGATATGAAAACTAGCGGCTAAGGTGTCAGGCTGAGCAATTGAAAAGTCACCCCTCTCCCTACTAGGAAGAGGTCTGGTAGTTTGTTTTCTTTTTTTTCAATTTTCTAAATTATTTTAGGGTTGTAGTTCGGGATCTATCTTGTTTTTTCCTTTTGTCGCTTATGTTCAAACCCTTCTATCTTTCATTTTAACCAAATGGAGTGTCTCTTTTCCTTTTGTATTTTAAATATGTGTTTTTTGTTTGTTTTCTTTACATTAGTATATTTTATGGTGATTCTAGTGATATGACTGCTGGCGGACTTTTCAACTAGATCTTAAAATCCAAGTTTAAGTATGAACATTGAATCAAAGGGCTAAAGTTAGAAAAAAGCATTTGAGAAATAGGTAGAGTGCTGAGACATTTGGAACCAAGTTGAAGCATTCTTGGAAAATTAAGGCAATTATTTTGAAAATCACAAGAATAACTTGGTCTCCAATTGAAAATCATAGCTCAATTAGGTCAAATAGTGGACGCGTGATCCTTATATAAAGAGAAACAGGAAGATAATCAGCTCCACAAAAGCATGGATCATTTGATGTGAGGGATGTACAACAAAGGTGGAGTTGTATGTTTAATAAGTGTAGAAGAAGAAGTGACACATATGCTCAGTTAAAGTTAGTGTTTTTAAGGTGTCGCAAATGATCTTCATCTTTCACTTCATATTACATGATGTGTACTTGCATTCTCAAGGATTGATATGAAGAAGGCATTTCATTCTTTTATTAAAATATTGTGTTTTATTTCACACCCCACTTTTGGAATCAACATAGAGTCAGCAAAGTTCAAAAAAAGTTAAGAAAAAGAATTGAGTTAAAAAAAAGAGAAAAATAAAAAGAAATATGTTCAGAAAGAAAGAAAAGAGAAAAGTTTCTAGAAAAATAAAGTCAGAAAAGTCTCAAAAAGAAAGGGAGTCGAAAAAAGGGAAAAGGGAAAAAAAGAAAGGAAATCAAAATAAAGCAAAAGAACAAGTTATCGGAACTACGTGAGACATGATTCTCCTCTCTCGAGGGTGAGATACGTAGGCTGCCTTACTTTGAGCATGGTCCAACCAAATAAATAATTTAGAATTACCTAGTCTAATTAAACTGAGGCATAAGTTAATCTTCATTGTTTGTGTCGATTTCAAAAGTTGTAAGTCCTACCCTACTTCAAGTGTCATTTGGTCCTGATGAAACCTTATCCAAAAGGCAAGTTACAACCAAAGAAAAACCTTCAGATTAATCTTTGAGAATGATAAGGCTAAGCATGCAATGTATATGATGATATATTTTGGGAACTACTTTTCTTAACAACAAGGAATCAGGAGGGAAATAAAAATGAGACAATCTTATTGGTGAAAACCCTCAAGGGCACTATAAGGTGATGGTATGTTGAGAGAAATAAAAATGAGAGAGTCTAACTGGTGAAAACCCTCACGGGCACCATAAGGTGATGGTGAGCTGAGAGAAAAATGAGTGAGGCTTGTTGGCGAAAACCCTTCAAGGTGTCACTAGCCAAATAAGGTCCTAAATACAATTGATCTAAGGAAGCAAATCAATTTCAAGGCCATTAACTCAATGACAATTGGTGAAAGTTTGGATGGAAATATCAAGCAGCTTAATCCAAAATGCATGTCATAATAATTAGAGTTGACTGTTACTTTCAGATAAATTCTTATTTTCTCCTTTCCAATGTGGACATTCGTTGTCTTTTCTTTCTTCTCTATAGCTTTATTTTTGTTCTCTTGAGTCATTTATCCAAATAAGAAAATAATTGTCATTTTTCTCATGTCTTTGAGTCAAGTCTATGTCATAACAAGTGAGAAAAGATTTCAAAATTGGCTATCAACTTCTTCAATTACACAAAGCAAGACAAAAGGCCAGCACACGAAAGAGACATGATTGTGAGCTGAAATAAGGCATGCAGAAAGTTTTGTCAACAGACAAGTCTGGGAACACATGGAAATACCAAGGTTTGAAGGATTTATCTGAGGAGCATGGAAAAGCAGAGATATTGTGTTTGTTTTAGAGTCAATCTTAATAATTTGAGTTTGGGTTAATAATGCAGCAAGTCAATGACATATGCTAATGTTTGGAAAAAAAGATTAAATATGATGAGGGCAAGAACGATTACCGCCAAAGCTAAAGCCATAAATCAGCCACCATGTTTTTAAATTCACAAATTTTCTTTGTATGAAATAGGAACACATGTTACCTTCAAATCAATGACTCAAATTCCTAAATACCAAAGGCTGCAATGCCTCACTTTTAAAAATTTAAGAAGCAAGGTTGCTACACTGGTTTGGTAATCAAAACCATGATAAAAAGTTATAATCCAGTATCTCTAGGAGACACACTTCTTTGTCAGGGTAATTCGGGTTTATTATTAGGTTATGCACTTCCTAAATTGAACCTTCACTCCTAGAAATTGCACTTTCTAGATGAGTCCTTCTATTTAATCTTTAGGAGACACATTTCCTTATTTGTGTAATTCAAGTGACATTTGCAAGGAGACTTATTTCCTTGTTTTGGTAATTTAAGTGACATTTATAAAGAGACGCATTTCCTTATCTGGGTAATTCAAGTGGCATTTGTAAGGAAACTCACTTACTAGATAGGGTAATTCAAATTTTACTTGTTAGGTGATGCACTTCCTAACTTAAGTCTTGACTCCTAGAAAAATCATTTTCTAGTCTAGTCATTCCACTTGACCATTAGGAGACACACTTCCTTGGTGGGTATTCAAGTATTTCTTGTTAGGTGGATTACTACCTAACTTAAGCCTTTTCTCCTAGAAAATGTACTTTGTAGTTGAGTAGTTAACCCTTAGGAGATGCACTTTCTTGTTAGGGTCATTCAAGTTTCACTTGTTAGAAGACGAACTTCCTAACCTAAGTCTTTATTATTAGAAAATGTACTTTCTAGTTGAGTAGTTAACCCTTAAGAGACACACTTCCTTGTCAAGGTAGTTCAAGTTTGTCTTGCTAGGTGACATACTTCCTAACTTAAGCCTTTAGTCCTAGAAAATGAACTTTCTGGTTGAGTCCTTCCATGCAATCCCTAGGAGATGCACCTCTTTATCTAAGTATTTCAAGTTTCATTTATTAGGTGTCTCATTTTCTAAATTGAACCTTCACTCCTAGACGTCGTATCTTTTAGTTGGGTCATTGCAGTTAACCCTTAGGAGATGCACTTCCTTTTCAGTTTTCATTTGTCAGGGGGTACACTTCCTAACTTAAACCTTTATCTTTAGAAAATTCACTTCCTAGTCGGAATTTCTCACTTTAATTCTTAGGAGACGCACTTCCTAGTCGTGGTCATTTAATTCTAACCTCAAGAGATGTATTTTTTTGTCAGAGTCTTGATTCATCATTGCAACATGTAAGTAGTTATGATGTGACTTTCACAATAGTCCTCTGTTGATAAACTGGGGAAAAAAATTTAATTCCTGTTGTTAGGAACTTTACTTTTCTGAAAAATGGAATCTCTCTTTATAATAATCTTTGGGATAATTTTCTTTCTAGTTTTGATGTGATTTCAGGAGCTCGCTTGGAGAACAGAGTGAAGAAATGAAAAGTCAAGCCACTAGGTAAAGATGTTGAAAGTCAAGCAACAAGGTGAAGAAATTGAAAGTCAACAGATTAAAGAAATAGCAAGTTAGGAGCCCGCCTGGAGAACAGGGTGAAAAAATTGAAGGCCAAGCGGCAAGGTGATGAAATTGCAAGTTAGGAGCTCATCGACAGAACAAAGTAAGGAAATTGGAAGTCAAGAGCCCGCCTGGAGAACAGATCCAATGGACAACTGCATAGATCTGACTTTTTTAATTTCATTTATTTTTTAAGTTGTAATTTTCATTTATGTTGTAATTACAAAATCGCGGACCGGAACCTCGACAGGACCTCACTCGACTCTCCAAATCGATTGTCCTTTCTCCTTTCATTTCTTCTTTTTAATATTGGTCGGGTTAAAATTTTATCTCGTTGTCTACTACTTTGTATGAAATCACTTTGTGTTTACATCCAAAGAGGGGAATGATGTAGACACGTAATTTTATCCCTCCCCGATATCATTTTTACTCATTTACCTTACCCCGCACCCCAATCCATTCCATAATTCTTTCACAAAAATACAAAAAATAAAAAAATTCCTAACAACTTTGACAGCTCACCCACACAAGTTAACCACCCACCCAATCAAAATTAAATAACTCACTACCCTTACCCATATACCCTTATACCTACATACCTTACCCCTAACCCTACCCTGCCCACATGATCCCCACCTTCCTAACAAATCTACACTCTCATAATTCCACCATAACAATAATATATACACCATCACTCTTACTGATATGGAGAGAGAATTGCATACTATATACTAGTGAGAGGAGGATCTCATATATACACTCAGACTACACTCACTAAAAACACATATACAAAACCACACACATACCTGATCGGGGACAGAAAGGTGTACAGAGAGAAAAAAATCGAGAGAGAAGAGATTTGAGGAAAGGATGAGGAATTAAAGATAATCAAAGAAAAAAGAGAGAGATGGACGAATTTAGGTGAGTGGAGAGAGTAAGAAATGGGGTTGGTCTATCTTTTCCATCGAATATCTTGCCAGAATCAGTTATACCCCGCTGAAATAAGCCATCCCTAATCGAATTTGTCCACCCGCAGCTCCAAAAATCCCGAATCCTTATTAATTTCTTATTCTCCAATGAAATATCATTGGGAAAATATTGTTTTGCTGACTATCAGGGTCCATCGAAGATCCGGTGAGTTTGAACCTCACCAAAAATAGCAAACCCAGCATCCAAATCAACAAACCTAACCCATTTCAGTCAATTTTAATGAATTTCAGTCAGAACATAATAGAAAAATAGAAAATGGGTCATGTCGGGTCAATTGGCTATTCGTTCAATTTTCTATTTTGGTTGGTTTGTGAGTTATTGAGGTTGAGACAAGGTTATCAGACGTGGAATCTACCAGATTTAATCAGAATAATACATTGAATTATAAAAGCTTCAAATTGAGGTCCAATTCTATTCCTTCCCTCTTTTATTTTGTTGTTAATCATATTCTATGCATTGAATTAAATATTGGGTTTTGATTGATCTGTGTGGCGGTGAATATTTGCTTGTTTGGATTCGTTGTTGGTCACCTTTATCATGAATTGTGTGATGAAATGATTTCTTATTCGAGAATTAAAATCAACTATTTGGGGGGTAAAATTTTGAAAATTGATAAAAAGCAAGCATTAATTTATTTTGATTCATTGATGTCATTGAATATGATAATGCTATGATAGATCGAGCTTAGGTAGGCAAACATAGGTTGGGTAGGCAAACTTAGGAATACTGATTTGTTGAATGTGTGAATTTCTGTGAATGGTTCTTTCTATTTTAACGCACGAAACTGAGAAAATATATTTATTTTACCAGGGAATGCCCAGAGGTCTTATGTACTTATTTACCGAGGAATGACCCAAAGTATCATGTACGCAAAGGAGGTTCATGGTCAAGGCCTTAGGCATCGAGTAAAGCGTAGTTTAGTTTAGTCTAGATTTTATTTTCAATATTTTTTATTCTTTGTCTATAATAATTGGACTGGACATTATTATTTTGGACTTATTTTGGTTTGGTTTATTTGTTTGCTTGTTTTGTGTGTTTTTTAGGTTTATATATTTTATAGTGTCTACTAGACGATATGTACTCTACGAAGCGACCATGGTAGAACCACGGGATGGAGGGGTGCCTAACACCTTTCCTTCGGTCAATAGAATTTATTAACTGAAATCTCTGTTCGTGGATCAGTTTTAAAGAGTCAAAACTATTTTGAAAAAGGATATCCAAGGGTGACTTGGCACACCTAATTTATGCCAAGTGGTGACTCTGAGTTTTGAATATAAACATTCCTTTTGGAAACAAATTTTATCTTTTGTCACTTAATAATAAAACTCTTTGAAACTTAGAATCAATTCTTTTTCATAAAAAGAGGTGTGACACTAGGGATGAAAATGGGGTGTGGCGGGTTGTAACGACCTGAGACTACCCCCTAGTCATCACAGGTGCTTGGAATGACAAGTGATCCCAAGCTAACCTATTAACTGGTATACTGCTAGGCAACTAAATTATAATATAATAAATAGCTATTCTACTATGTGAAACCATAATCATACTTAAAATCTAAAATAGATACAATACTGATAAAGCTTTACAATCTGGTAAATTTGAAGAATGAAACTGGAATTACATGACTGACTCTGACTGACATCTATGAAGCCTTTACTATACTGACTATAGATAGTTGGGACATGCCTCCAACTACAACTAATCAATACACATGGAAAATAAATAAACTGTACATGAACTAAAACTGTATGGAGTTCCCAAAGTAGGAGAACTCATCACCTGCTGGATGGAATCTACAATTGTCTGATCGTGATGTACAGACTACAATTAGTACCTAGGTTATGAAAGAATGTTGCCACACAGACGTATAGGTAGATCAGTAATTCTGGAATGTACTGAGTATGTAGGGGTGAATGTAATAAGAAAAACTAATTTCATATATAATCGTAAAACATGCATGCTAAGTGTAAGTAGACTCACAAATAGGATGGAATAAAGAGAAAACTGAAATATCTTAAAGCATGAGTGACAAACATTCTCAGATAAGATGGTGAATCTCTACACTTAGTTTCTGTAAAACTTTGATTTAATGATATAAGTATAAATGTAGCTAGGATAAGATAAAAAACATAGATACTGCACGAATACTGGGTCTAAAACTACGTGATGGAGACTGACATAAATTGAGGATCTAAATATACAGTCACACTAATCATGAATGCATAAACATACTAACTTATCTAATTAACTGTATGTCTGATAGCTGAATATTGGGCATGTAAGATTGAACTGTACTTAGTCTGAATAACTGGACTGAAACTGTAGATTATTATGCATATGAGGTAAGGACTGACTGAGTAACATGAGATAAATGAGCATGAATTCATGAAAACTATATTATCTGAGAATGCAAGACCAAGCATATAACATGATTCTATAATAGTTTGTAAACTAAGGTACAAAAATACTGATAACTAAATAATTGATAATTGTATGCTATGGTAAAGCAAACCTAAAATTGAATTAAGTTACTGACCTGATTACTCGACTGAGATTGAGACTGAGACTATAACTAAGACTGTAATTGAGGCTATAACTGAGAATCATACTGGAACTGAATACTGAGTTTTGATAATTGAGTAACTGATAGCTTCGATTACTGATAATTAAGTTACTGATAACTAGGTGACTATTTTTTACAGTCATAATTTTGCAGAACTGAACTGAGTTTTTTACTGTCTGACACTGAAACAGAAAATATGGGAGGTAATCATATGACTGACATGCCCCTCTCTGAATGGATTGGGGTCCAACCTGCAACCTCTGTTGGAAGGGTGTCTGTATTGTGACACAGGTAAAGACAAGCTGAAGAGTCACCCTTAATTTAGCAGGTGCTCTGAATGAGAATGTTAGTACCCTAAACTAGCAGGTAATACACCTCATCAACCCTCAATCTGGCAGGTTGATGTCTCAAGCTATGCTAGCTATGTATTTTTGGAACACAACGACTGCTTCTAAGGATCAAACCCTCTGCTGGCAAGTGAGTCCCTATCCTTAGGTTTTCTCAGTACTGAATCTTACACCCAACTGAAATAAACACAAAACTTATTTCTAAACCGTACTAGGCTAGATTGCACTGTTACTGATCGTGTTAACTGACTGAACTGGACTGAGTTCACTGAGTTCTGATGTCTGACTTAATACACTAAGTTCTAACTAATTGAGTACTACTGATGATGACTTTATTGAGACTATTCTATAACCACTGTAGCTCTTGGTAAATAACTAGATTTTTGGGTGTTGAATACCTCCAGGATTCGATAGCATGGAAAGTAAAGCATAGCATGATCTTGAAAAGCATAGCCATAGTCAATTGTTCACAATTCATTCACTGAGACATTTTATCAAACACTTGGAGGTTATGGACTTGTACATGAATGAGAACACATGGTAACATGTCATGATTACCCTATTTAATTCACATGATCATTCTATCAAGATCGTGAAGATAAATACATTAATATGAAGAAATTCACCAAATACATGGGGATCATGAACTTGGACATGAGAATATCTTAAACATGATAGCATAGCATTATTACATAACCAAAATCATGAATTGGGGAATTCACATGTAATTTGCTTGAAATAGGATATGGATATTTCATCAAAACATGTAAAGTTCATAACTTGAGCATAAGAATGTCATAATCATGAGGGAATAATAGAGTTACATAGAAAAATTCATAACTTGGGGATTCATCTTGAAATTGACTTAACATAATATGGGAATTTCATCAAACTTGTGGAAGGCATGAATTTAAAACATGAGAATATTGTTAAACATCTTGAATTTAGAATCTATCATGGAATTTACTTGAATAAAGCATGGAAAATTCAAAGTCATAGCATTAGGAATTTAAAATCTTTCATGAAATCATACATGAGATGAATTGAATTAAAAACATCATGAAAACATGAAATTCAATCTTTCTTGAACATACAAAATACCATAGTAATGGAAAATTCATTATTTAATTAAAAGAAAAGAGTTTTTGGGTTCCATGGGTGAAAGAGGACCCATGGATGAACTCCAACATACCTTAAAGCTTTAATCTTTAAGGAGAAACACAATCTTGAAAGCATTCTTGAATTAGGAAGCTTGAGTTCTTACTTTTCTTGAAGAAAAATTGATGAAGTTCTTGATGAGGCTACGGTTTTTCTTTGAGAGAAAAGATGAATAATTGAGTGTATATTGCTTTTGGGGGCTGAAATTAAGTGTTATAGGTGGATTTGGGTGAGGGAAAGTGACCAAAGTTCCCCTAGACCCTTTAAAAACTGAAATAGCGTGTGGAACAGTTCTGTAACACGCAGGCCAACGTGTCGCGTCACTATCGTGTTGACTTACTGCCTCACACGAAAAATGCCATAACTTTTTGCTCGGGTATCGGATTTAGGTGAAATTGATATCGTTGGAAAGATAATTCAATTATCTATAATTTGGTGGGTCTTGAGCTGCAAAATTCTAAGTATATAAAAATTTATATATGTTTAACATAGACCCTTGTAGAATCTAATACCAAACTTTAGACGAGTCAAAGGCTCTATGCTTAGCTTTGTTCTAATTGATTCTTATGAATATTTTTCACCTCAAAAGCAAATAAAACATGAGAATAAAGATCATGAAACTTATATTCACATGGTAATCATTTAGATTATAGATTATACACATATGAGCAATGGTTCAAAGACTAGCCCAAAAATACAGGGTATTACACGGGTGCGGACATGATGGGGTATAGACTACACATGGTGGGGTCTAAGCTATTCCCCCAACATAATTGGTGTAAAGCAATAATGGTGAAGGGAAACATTGTTAAAAGACACACAAGTCTAAAAATTATGGCAAAGCTAATATCATTCTAACTCAACTAAAATCTAGAAATAGAAGGGCAATAATCCAGTAGTGCTTTCAAATGAAATGAGAAACTCTAGGGTCAAATAATAACTATCAACATCTAAGTCAGAAAAAGTAAAATACTGAGTAGAAAGTTGAGTAGCTTTTTTTTCTTTTTGAATGACTTATTCGACAAACAGAAGTACCCCTAACGTAGATCCTCCTCTAAAAGTTGAGCGAGATCTCTATGTAATTTAATCCTCAAACATTTTATTTTTACATGGGATATCGGTGGCTGTAATTTTATTTTTTCATGAGATATCAATGACTGTAATTCCGTAAATCATGCAATTGCCCCTGAACCACATTTGCAGTCAAGGCAATGCCACTATCATTTATGATCATTAATCTCCATAATATTCATCTTGTTGAGACATTCAAAAAATATTTTGAATCGATGAATTTTCTTGCATCCCTCGTAACACATTTCATTCACATTTGGACTATCATCGAATTCATCTTCATCACTATCATCATTAGACAAATCTAGTACATTATCCTTTCCGTTATATTCGCATGACTGAATTAGAAATTGAGGAATTAGATGATCCAATATTGTTATGCAATTCCAATTTCTTAACAATTGGATAACCATAATTGCTATATTTATGTCCCCAATATCCTAAACATGGATTATGATGAGTCTATGGCATCTTCCCAATGTTGTTGTTTTCACCCTTGTTCTCGGACTCCCACCCATCATTTTTGTAAGAATTGAAGCCCAAATATCTAACATCTACTTTTCTCTCATCAACCCTAAATGTTTTGAGTATATATTTCTAATATTTTTGATTTATTAGAGGGCTTTACAATCCTCTTTCATTGGTACTGGAACTCAACTATGAATGAACTAAAAAAATATTGGACAAATCAATAGGAGAAGGAAGAGTAAGAGTGGAATTTGATAGTCACACTACTTTGATTCTTATAACTCTTAGGATGCTATTTCGGAATGTTAGTCCACAAGACCATAAATACTAATAGATTTGTGATATTTGAATCAAGTGTTTGGTCTACGCTACATTAACTTAATTGGAAAACAAATGATATACAAATCAGAGACATAAAGGGAAAAATATGTATATTAGATTGTAAAGGATTCCCATAAAGGAGTTCCTCCATATCCTTAGTTGATTTTCTTTTTAGGTTAGATAAATTAAAGGATAAACTTTACGGCTATCTCATCACATGTCAAGTTTCCGTTTGTTGATTTTTTCCCCATAATATTCTCTACTTACGAGTAGTTTTTGGTAAAATAAATTTGATTCTTACCAAGCACACCCCAACATCTTGAAAATTAATACTAAAATGCTTAAAGAAAATATTCATTTGAGTCATTAGTCGTATTGGTCTAGTGCTTCAATGATTCTCTTTGGCTATATCCATATGAGTAAGAGAACAAAGCCATATGATTAATAATTAGAAATGCATTTATCAAATATTTTTTTTCTAAAAAGTAGAAAGTATTTAATGAACTAGGCATTATAAATGTCATGATAAAAGGTAATGATCTTTAGTTCAAAAACAAATACAAATTCTCCTCTTTAAATAAAACTTAATGAAAGCCTCAATTATTTGATTTTTCTTAACCACTTTATTAATATTGAAATTTTGTAGATCTTTCTCTTTCTCCCTCTCTCCATCACTCCCTCACTCGGTCACTCACGCATACACATGATATTTTAATCATATGTATAAAATGTTAAGAAGGATCTTATAAAAATATTATTAGAATATTATCTTACAAAACATGGTGGATCAATGTTGTCAATCATATGAGCAATGGCACCCTCTATTTTAGTATTTGTCCATTAAAATGAAATTTGTATTACAATATATATGAATTGGTAATAGCCCCAAGTTTGACCTTACTAACTCTAGGTCTGACTTCATCGTACAAACTATCATATTATCCAGAACCAACATACTTATAAATTATTTTAATTCTTAGAAGTTGACGTAGGACTAAAGTGTTCTCAGCTTTAGATTTCATAAAGCCATGCGGAGTTAAGAATTTACAATGCATTAATGGCATTCATATTTGTTAGGTTGGCCCAACAAGCCATGTCGTGTCAAAATAGCATTGACCCAGGTCAAAAAATTGATCTTGGACCACTTGTTGTTAAAGCTATTTAGAGTTTGTTATATATAAATATATGGTTATTGGATTTTAATGAAGGTTATATTTCATGGAAGAGTTGGCTACCTATCAAATCATTCATATTTTTAAATTGTAACTATTTTTCATATGCTAAAACTCATTTACTGTATTTCAAAAATCAATGCTAAAAGTAATTATGTCTTTTTGTTTTTACTTTATAGAATATTTGTGAAGCAATCAAAATGTCATACATGTGTTCCAAATTATTGGATAATTATTCACTTGATGAGAGAGACTTTAGTTCCTATTTGGCTTTACTCAGTATGTTTTTGAATCTTAATTGTTTAGAAATGAATTTAATAATTGTAATTTTATTTTACACTTAATGGTTTTGATTCATTTATATCTTGTTTGGTGTTAAATTAAATAATTTCTATGAAAAAGACCTTTTTCCACTACTATATCCAATAGCTTTGCACAATTACTGGCAATCTTCATTATACAATCACCACAACCAACCTTCTTTGACGTCACTAAATATCAATAATTATCATTTCTACATTCATTACAACTAGACAACACCGCATAATAACCATGTCAAGGGATGACAATGCGGTGCGGGGGATGTGGGGAGGCGGGGGGTGACGGGGTTGACACGATGCGGGGAATGATTTTGTAAGACCCCGCAAATTTTCCTAGTCGTTAAAACTCTTTAAAGCATGTTAAGGGAAGCTTCACACTTAGAAAATTTGGCTAAGTATTGGAACTTCTTCATTTCATAAGCGTTCGAACTTTGATGATTTATTACATGACCTTTTCGACCTTCGGTAGTTGATATTTTATCTAATTCATGATCCAGAATATCAATGGAGGTTCCCAAATAAGTTTTTAATTTTTCGGACCTCGTTTAGACCATGTTTGGTGTCTCAAAATAGTAGAACAACGCGATCTTGGCGCGCCGCGTCGCCTTTCACATTGGCTAACATTATTGCAGGCTTCCAGAGTCAAAATTACTAAGGCTCAACGCGATCATGACGCGATGCATCAGGTATCGCGTCGATGGCATCGATCGCTGCGTCAACCAGTGCGTCGGCGCCCAGTTTTACAGTCATTAAAATATCTGCGACCCCAGGGTTATTTAAGTCTTTCTCCCACTTTTATATAACCCTAAAATACGTGATTCAGTCATATTTCACCCAAACTCTAATGGGTTCTCTCAATTTCTCTCAAGAACAAGTTTAGGGTTTCCAATTGAAGATTCAAATTCAAGAAAATTCCACCGTCAATCTTCGTAAAATCAAGAACTAAGGTATGTTAGATGTTGAATCTTGGGTTGCTTCCACCAAAGAAGTCAAAGAATCTTTTTTTAAATTAAAAGATTGTATATTTATGAGTTTTCATGATTTATGTGAATTGAAATTGAAGTTCATGTTGTTATTGATTTTTAATTCATGTTTTGTCTACAAATTTCCAAGCTTTAATCCCAGTATGTGATATTTATGTGATCTTCATGACAAAACTCTTCAATATGCATGATATTTGATGTAACCATGTTAATTAGGTGTATTGAATAAAGTATTCTCCCCATATGTTTGATAAAATGCTTATGTGAAGGAAATAGAGTCATTATAGCATGTTAACAAGAAATCCCCAATTTTGTATAAGTTAATGCATGCCAAGTGATTGTTGAAAGGCCTTAATGAATGAATTATGATATGTTGCATGCATTCCTACTCATGTGCATTCCTTATTGAATGAATTATGAGATAGTAGTATGCATTGCCTATACATTTACATGTTTAAGACTTCCAAGTGCTTAAAAAGATGCCTCATTGATTGTGTTATGTACGAGTTGTCGTGTCTTGTATTATTTATGTTATCGAGTCCTGGGGGTATTTATTCCCGACAAATTAGCTGCTTTCCTAGAGCCAGTGTTAATTTCATGATAATCTCAGTCATGCCATGATTAGTAGTACTCTCAGTCAGTTACAGAACTCAGTAGGTCTGAGACAGTTACAAAACTTAGAAAATATCAGTAATCTGAGTATCAGTAGCATTTCAGCTTCAGTTCAGTAATCGAATTAGAACTCAGTAATATTCCGTCAGCCAACGAAACTTAGTGAATTTAGTTTAGCTCAGTTAAATAAGTAAGATCAGTAACAATTCAGTAAAGCCTAGTATGAATTAGTAATTAGTTCAGTATCTTTCAGTTGAGAGTAGAATTCAGCACCGAGTGAACCTAGGGTTGGGGGATTACCCGCTAGATAGGAATGAGGTCCCTAGAAGTAGCCACTAAGTTCAAGAACAACATAGCTAGCGTAGGCATGATATGTCACCCATTAGATAGGACTGACATACTCTGGGATCACCCACTAGTACAGGACTAAAATCAAGGGTCACCCGCTCAATTAGGACTGACTCCAGAGCAGTTGTCTTTACCCATGACATGTTATTGACACCCTTCTATCTGGGATTACAGATTGGACCCTACTAGTTAATCTTTGAGGAAGATCGGTTAGATGACTACCTCCCACAGTCTCAGCTTTAGAATCAGTTTCAGTAAAAAAACTCAGCTCAGTAGCACAGATTAAGGACTATTAGATACAGTAACTCATTAATATTATCAATGGATTTAGAGATCACACGCTAGATAGGACTGATCTCAGATTTAGTCAAGCAATATTATTATTAAGTACCACTAAGTTCTGAGATCAGCCGCTAGATAAGACTGATCTCAGATTCAGATAATCATCTTTATTAACAGTATATTCTGAGATCACCTCTAGATAGGTCTGATCTCAACCTCAGTCAATAAGATATCAGTATCAGTAGACTCGGTTATCCGAAATCCCGTTATTGGTATTCAGTAATTCGAGTTTCTAAAATTTTAGTTACAGTTTGTACATTCATGCATGTACCCTTACTTAGTATACTTAGATTATTTAGTCAGTATTATTCATGCATATGAAGCTCTATATTTAGCCTTACCTCATCTATCATACCAGTATATTCCATCGTGCTGACGCATACTTTTCTGCGCTATAGTGTTTTATACTATAGGTTTAGAAATACGAAATCCAGAGCACCCTTAGTAGTTTAGATTCAGTCAGTAGCAGTAGACATAGCAGTGAGTCCTCATCATTTGAGTATAATAATTATTTGATTATTGCATTAGATTTAGCATTTTAGTAGATGGATTTAGTTGGGAACCTGTCCCATCAACTCCACAGTTCAGACAGTTTAGAGGCTTTTTAGACAGATGTATCAGTATTCAGTTTTCAGTTGTATTTCAGATATTTGAACCTTATGTCAAATTTTTCATCATTTTACCATATATTTACAGTTTATTATTCAGTGCTCAGTTATAGATATCAGTCAAGGGTTAGCTTGTGGTCCTTCGATATTATGAGCATCGAGTAGCGTCCGGGGTACCAGACTCGGGGCATTACAAACTTGGTATCAGAGCCTAAGGTTCAATAGTGTCCTAGGAATTCTGAAATCCACATCTAGTAGAGTCTTGTGCATAGGTGTGTTACGCACCACATTTATGTACAGGAGGCTATGAGATATTTTAGGAATAGTTTCCCTTATTTCCGTATTCATGTCATTCGAGTGAGCATGAACTCAAGTTGAATTCTTTGTCTAATCCATTTCTTTCTTTTATTTACAAAATATGCCTCATCACAGAGACAATGCCCGTTGAAATGATAACCATCCACCTTATCCTGTAGACCCTTTGAGTGAGAATGTATCACATGCAGAGTTTCGGGCAGCTTTTAAGGTGCTAGCCCAAGATGTGATGACTAATGTTCAGGGTAACCTTTAGGCTGCAGCCCCACCTCACCAGGATGGGGATTCAGTCGTTGCTAGTATTAGAAATTTCATGAGAATGAACCCGCCAGAATTCTTAGGGTCAGTAGTAGGTGAGGACCCACAACTTTATCTTGAGGAGGTGAACAAGATCACCCAAATCATGCATGTATCTGAAGAAGAGAGTGTTGATTTGGCATCTTATAGGTTGAAGGATGTTGCTCATGATTGGGTAGTGATGTGAAAGAAGAGTAGAGAGGAGGATGCAACCTCCATGACTTGTCAGATATTTCAGGATGCTTTTTTAGATAAGTTTTTCCCACTTGAGATAAGGGAAGATAAGGTAGAAGCTTTCATGAACTTAAGTCAAGGCTCTATGACAGTGAAGGAGTATTTTCTTATGTTTAATTAATTGTCTATGTATGTTCTCGAGCAGATGGTTGACCCTAGATCAAGCATGAGTAAGTTTGTGATCGATTTGTCTAGATTGGTGGTTAAGGAATGTAGGAATTCTATGCTCAATAGAGACATGGATTTTTTTAGATTAATGATGCATGCTCAGTAGATTGAGGCAGAAAAAGCTAAGGAGAGAGAGTAAATAAAAAAACCAGAATAGGTAGTTTTAGTTTTTGTCAGTCAGGGTCACAGAGTGGTAACTGTTCTTAGAATAGTTAGAAGTTTTTAGTCCTATATCCATCCTCAGCCAGTGCACCAGTACCGAAGTTCAAGGATGTCAGTCATGATGTGGCGCTAGGATCCAAAGCCCAGGGTAGTGTGAGAAGTGAGCATACCTATCTGCTTTGTGAAAAATATGGTAAGAACCACCTAGGTACATATAGAGTAGGAAATGAGGTATGTTTTTGTTATGGTAAGCCAGAACACAGGATACGGGAGTGTAGCGTACTATCTCAGAGGGGTAAAGATTTGCTTTAGCAGGGTGCTACTTCTAACACCACTAGTGTCCAGCATCAGAATAGATTTTATGCACTCCATACCCATCATGATTCAAGAAGTTCCCCTAACATTGATTCGGGTACGTCATAATTCCTTCCTTTTTATGATATGCTTTGTTATATCTCTTGCTCCCATTTAAGCTTAAGTTTTCAGCATGAGTTAGTCAGTCAGGCCAACAAATCATTATAGCAGTCAGATAGTTAAATTTGTATAGTTTGTTTTTCCTATCTTTCCATCTAGACTATTGTTAAAATGTCTCAAGAGTGTAGCTATTCCAAGATAGAGCATCAAAGTAGTTGCGAGTTTAACTTAGTTCATGAGTCGTACATTAGTTTTAGATCCCAGATGTTCAGTCACGATCCAGATCGTAGGTGCCTTGTTCATTGCCACAGTTTACCTAAATGGTCTCAGTGAAGTAATCCTTCTTAGAGGGACATAGTGTCCCAAGGGGGAGATACCCTATGATTCCCCGATGCTTTCATGACCTTAAACCTATTCGGTTTCATGCTTAGATTTTTCCTTACAAACTTAATATTGGTTATCATTGCATACTTATTCATGCATTCAAGAGTCAACTCAGTCAGATATCTATGCATCAGATATGCATGTTCAGTATGAGATTTCAGAATATCAGTAATTCCATTCATATAGTCATGTTTTAGATGTTCACGTCCCTTCAGTAAGTTCAGCCTATCAGTAATCTCAGCCTAGTCAGTCCCATTCGAGGACGAATGTTCCTAAGGGGGAGATATTATAAGAACCCATAAATTTTCTTAGTCATTAAAACTATTTAAAACATGTCAAGGGAAGCTTCAGACTTAGACAATTTGACTAAGTAATGGAACTTTTTCATTTCATGAGCCTTCAAACTTTGATGATTTATTTTATGACCTTCCCGACCTTTGGTAGTTGATATTTTAGCTAATTCATGATCCATAATGTCAATAGGGATTTTCTAACAAGTTTTGGATTTTTCAGACCTTATTTAGATCACGTTTGGGGTCTCAAAATAGTAGGCCAATGCGATCTTGGTGTGCCACATCGCCTATCCCATTGGTTAACATTGTTGTAGGATGCCATAGTCAAAAGTACTAAGGCTCGATGCGATCATGATGCGATTCATCGTGTATCGCGTTAATGCCATCAATGTGCTACATCGACTAACACGTCGGCACCCAGTTTTCTAGTCATTAAAATAGCCGCGATCCCAGGGTTATTTCAGTCCATTTTCCACTCTTCTATAACCCTAAAATACGTGATTCAACTATATTTCACCCAAACTATAGTGGATTCTCTAAATTTCTCTCAAGAGCAAGTTTAGGATTTCCAATTGAAGATTCAAATTCAAGAAAATTCCACCGTCAATCTTTGTAAAATCAAGAACTAAGGTATGTTAGATGTTGATTTTTTAGTTCCTTCCACCCAAGAAGTTCAAGAATCCTTTTCTAAATTCAAAGATTGTATATTTATGAGTTTTCATGATTCATGTGAATTGAAATTGAAGTTCATGTAGTTATTGAGTTTTAATTCATGTTTTGTGTATAAATTTCCAAGATTTGATCCTAGTATGTGATATTTATTTGATGTTCATGACAAACCCCTTCAAAATGGATGATGTTTGATGTAACCATGTTAATTCGGTGTATTGAATAAAGTATGCTCCCCATATGTTTGATAAAATGCTTATGTGAAGGAAATAGAGTCATTATAGCATGTTTACAAGAAATCCCCAATTGTGTATAAGTTAATGCATGCCAAGTGTTTTTTGAAAGGCCTTAGTGAATGAATTATGATATGTTGCATGCATTCCTACTCATGTGCATTCCTTATTGAATGAATTATGAGATAATAGTATGCACTCCCAATACATTTACATGTTTAAGACTTCCAAGTACTTGAAGAGATGCCTCATTGATTGTATTGTGAATGATTGGTTATTACCATGTTATGTATGAGTTGTCGTGTCTTGTCTTGTATTATTTACGTTATTGAGTCCTAGGGGTATTTATACCCGACAAATTAGCTGCTTGTCTAGAGACAGTGTCAGTTTCAAGATAGTATCAGTCATGCCATGATTAGTAGTACTCTCAGTCAGTGACAGAACTCAGTAGGAGTTAGACAATTACAGAACTTAGGAAATGTTAGTAATCTCAGTATCAGTAGCATTCCAACTTCAGTTTAGTAATTGATCCTATTCCGTCAGTCAATGGAACTTAGTGAATTCATTTTAGCTCAGTCAAATAAGTATGATCAGTAACAGTTTAGTCAAGCCTAGTATGAATTAGTAATCAGTTCAGTGTCTTTTAGTTGGGAGTAGAATTTAGCACCGAGCGAACCTAGGGATGGGGGATCACCTGCTAGATAGGAATGAGGTCCCTAGAATCAATCACTACATTCCATAACCACATAGCCAGTGTAGGCATAAGATGTCACCCATTATATATAATTGACATACTCGGGGATCACCCGCTAGTACAGGACTGATCTCAAGGGTCACCCGCTAGATTAGGACTGACTCCATAATAGTTGTCTTTACCCATGGCATGGTATTGACACCATTTAAGCTGGTTTTACAGGTTAGACCCCGCTAGTTCAGCTTTGAGGCATGTCAGTTAGATGAATACCTCCCATAATATCAGCTTCAGAATCAGTCTTAGTAAAAGAACTACCGTTAGATACAGTCACTCATTAGTATTATCAATGGATTTAGAGATCACCCGCTAGATAGGACTGATCTCAGATTTATTCAAGCAGTATTAGTATTAAGTACCACTAGATTAATAGATCACCCGCTAGATAGGACTAATCTCAGATTTAGGTAATCATCTTTATTATCAGTATATTCTGAGTTCACCTGCTAGATAGGACTGATCTCAACCTCATTCAATCAGATATCAGTATTAGTAGACTCAGTTATCAGAAATCCAGTTATTAGAATTCAAAAAATAGAGTTCCTACGATTTTAGTTATAGTTTGTGCATTCATGCATGAATCCTCATTCAGTATACTCAGATTATTTAGTCAGTATTGTTCATGCATATGAACGCCTGCATTTAGCCTTACCTCATCTAGTATACCAGTACATTCCATCATACTGATGCATACTTTTTTGTGCTATGGTATTTTATACCATAGGGTCAGAAGCACGAGATCCAGAGCACCCTTAGTAGTTCAGATTTAGTCAACCAGTAGACGTAGCAGTGAGTCCTCATCATTCGAGGATAATCTTTATTTTATTATTGCACTAGATTCAGTATTTTAGTAGATGGAGTTAGTTGGGGATCTGTCCCATCAACTCCACAATTCAGACAGTTTACAGGTTTTTCAGATAGATGTATCAGTATTCAGTTTTCAGTTGTATTTTAGATATTTGAACCTTATGAAAAGTTTTTCGCTAGTTTTCCACATTTTTACAGTGTATTATTCAGTGATCAGTTACAGATATCAGTCAAGGGTTAGCTTGTGGCCTTCGAGATTATGAGCACCGTGTAGCCTACGGGGTACCAGACTCAGGGCGTTACAGGTTTAAACTAGCGCCCAACTCATAAATGATGTAAAATAATAATGGTGATGGAAAAAATGGTTAAAACACACAAAAGTCCAAAAATTACAGCAAAACTTATTATATTCCAACTTAACCAAAATGCAAAAATAAAAGGACAATAACTCAGTAGTATTTTCAAATGATATGAGAAACTTAAGGGCCAAATAACAATTACCCACATCTAAGTCAAAAAAAAAAATACCCAAAAGAAAGTTGGGTAACTTATTTTACTTTTTGAATAACTTATTCAAGAAAAAGAAGTACACATTTGGCACAAATCCTCCTCTAAAAGTTGATCGAACTGTCTATGTAATTTAATCATTGAACATTTCATTTTTGAATGGGACATCAATTATTGCAACCTGTAAACCATGCTATTACCCCTGGACCACCTTTAAAGGCATGGCAAATCAACTATCGTTTAGGACCACTAATCTTCATAAAAGTCATCTTGTTGAGTCAATCAAAAAAATTTGTGAACCTACAACTTTTCTTGCACCCATCATAACTCATTTGATTCACATTTTGACTATCATCAAAATCATCGTCATATAGAAATTCGTCACTGTCATCATTAGGCAAACTCATTTCATTATCCCTCCCATTATGTTGAAATTGGGGAATTAGATGATCCAACATTGTTATACAATTCCAATTTCTTAACAATTTGATGCCAACAAGTACTAATTTTACTTCCCAAATATTTTGAACTAGGATTATGTGGAATCCATGGCATCTTACCGGTATTGTTTATTCAACCCTTGTCCTCGGACTCCCATCCATCATTTTGGTTAGAATTGAAGCCCAAATATCTATCACCTAAATTTCTCTCAACAATTCCAAATGTTTTGAGGATAGATTTCTTATTTGTTTATTTATTACAGGGGTTTACAACCCTTTCATTGCTACTGGAACTCATATTTGAATGAACTCAAAAAATATAGGATAAATCAACATGAGAAGGAAGAGTAAGAGTGAAACTTTCTAGTCTCACTAATTTGATTTTTAAAACTCATTGAGTACAATTTCAGAATGTTAGCCCATGAGATCACAAATAGTAATAGATTGGTGATATTTGAAGCTAGTGTTTGGTGGACACTACATTAACATAATAAGGAAACAAGCGATATACAGATTAGAGACACAAGGAAAAAAATATGTATATAAGATTACAATGGATTCACTTAAAGGAATTCATCCATACCATTACTCGATTCCTTTTTAGTTTAGATAAAATAAATGATAAATTTTATAGATGTCTTATCACAAATCAAGTTTCCATTAGTTAAGAAAATTTTTATATTATTCTCACTTACCAATAGTTTTCCGTAAACTAAATTTGCTTCTTATCAAGCATACCCCAACATCTTGAAAATTAATACTAAAATTCTTTAAAAATTATCCATATTAATCATTAGTCATAAAGGTCTAATGATTCAAAGATTCTATTCGGCTATATCCATGTGAGTCATAGAACAAATCCATATGAGGCATAATTAGAAATGCATTTACCAATTTCTTTTTTCTAAAACATAGCAAGTATTTAATGAACTAGGCGTTATAAAATGTCATGATAAAAGGCAATTTTCGTTAAGTTAAAAAATTAAATACAAAGTCTTGTCTTTGAATAAAACTAGACGAAAACCTCAATTATTTGATTTTTCTTTACCATTTTATTTTTATGAAAATTTTGTAATCTCTCTCTCTCTCCTGCTCTTTGTCACTCACTCACCCAATCACACACACACACAATATTTGAATTATACGTCTAAATTTTAAGAAGGATCTTATAAAAATATTGTTAGACAAATTTGTCAATCGTAAACGCAATGATACAATTTATTTTAAAATTTGTCCCTTAATATTAAATTTGTATTACAATATACATCAATTTGTACTAGCTTCAACTTTGAACTTACTCTAGGTCTGACTCAATTATAAAAACTATCAATTTATTCAGAACTAACATGCTTTTAAATTATTTTAATTCTTAGAACTTGTGGTAAGACAGATTTGTTCTCAGTTTTAGATTTTCCTAAGCCATGCGGAGTTAGGAATTTACAATATATTAATGGCATGTATATTTGTTGGGTTGGCCCAACAAGCTATGTCGGTAAAGATAGCATTGGCCCAGATCAAAATGAATGGATCTTAGAATGCCTGTTGTTAAAGCTATTTAGAGTTTGTTCTGTGTAAATATAAAGGTATGATTATTGGATTTTAGTGAAGATTATATTCCATGGAAGAATTGGTTACCTATATAATCTTTCATATATTTAAGTTGGGGAGACCCGCACGTACGGTTTTCATGTGCTAAACATATTGGCTATTTTTCAAAAATCAATGATAAAAGTTATTATGTCGTATTATTTTACATTATATGATATTTTTGAAGCAATCAAAATGTCATACATGTGATCAAAATTATAGGATATTATTCAAATGACGAGTGGGATTTAATTCCAATTTGGTTTTACTTAGTATATTTTTGAATCTTAATCATTAAGAAATGAATTTACTAACTGTAATTCTTTTTTACTCTGAATGGTTTTGATTATTTATATCTTGTTTGGTGTTCAATTAAATAAGTTATGTGAAAATGACCTTTTTTTACCATTATATTCAATAGCTTTGCACAATTACAGTAGTGTTTACTATACAATCCCCACAACAAACCTTCGTCTGTAACACCCCGGGTGTTATGGGGTCTAAAACGAGTTAAAATGAGCCTAAGTGATCCCTATCTTAAGCATAAAATACTTCAAAAAGATTTTGCGTGCGTTGGGGGAAGGTTTGGGACTTAAAAGAAGGCCGTACGACACAGGGGGCTATTTCATCCTGGCCCCGTACCGCAAAGGGCTCCATGAGGGGACACTGCCTCGCCCTTACACCAGGCATCTTACCACGGAGGCTGGTCCTCTGCAACAAGGTTCGCTCCGCGACCCCCTGCCTATTTTCATGATGGGACTTTATTTTGTATGGTTCTGAGGTTATTTTGTTCCTTTCACATCCTGGTAGTTGCGAATTCAGCTCTGTTCATGTATCATGCCTCAGTTTCAGATCTCAGATATTCAGTCATGATTCAGTTCGTAGGTGTCCCATGCATCGTCTCAGCTTTTTCTTAGTATCTCAGCCAAGTCAGCATTCTTCGAGGGACATAGTGTCCCTAGGGGGATATGCACTATAATCCCTAAGATTTCATGTCCTAAACCTTGAAGTTTCTCTTCACGTAACAAGATCCAGTTTGAAGTAACAGGTAATCATAGTTAACTCTCTCATTCCAAATCTCAGCCGTATGACATGTATTCAATAAATTAGTTCAGTTCACGATATTCAGTTTATATCATGTTTCAAACTCAGTAATGTTCTCATGTTCCCGTTCATATATGTCCAGTAAATGATCTCAGGTTCATCAGTATTCACAGCCCAGGGTAACAGACTTCTTTACATTCACTCAGTTTCATGTTCAAGTGATAGTTATAGACCTGGTATTCCTTACCATTGCATATTCAATCATCCATTCACAAATCAGTTCAACCGTGTATGCCATGCATCAGATATGCATATACAGTATGAACATTCAGTTTGTCAGTAGTTCAGTCATGTAGTCATGCTTCAGTCGTATATGTTCAATATGTAAACTCAGTCTATCAACATTTCTCAGCTTAAATAGTCTCACTCGAGGATGAATGTTCCCAAGGGGGGAATATTGTAATACCCCGTATTTCCCTAACTTAATTTAAGTCTTAGTATATGAGTAATCTCTTATAAAAAATTTAAAATGCTCAGTATTTTTTACTTTAGAGCCTGTCATTGCATAGGAAATTCAATTAGCTTTCCAACTATATAAAATTTGCTCAAATCTGATACCCGGGTGAAGAGTTAGAGCTAGTTTTGTAAGATGGTGTATCACCTAGAACGTTATCACATCGCGGAGCCAAGAAAATTGAAATTGTCACTTTCTAGAGCTCCATCGCAATATTGGAACATTGCACCATAGGCTAAGTTCACAATTGTCCGTTTCCAGTGTTCTAATGCGATTCAACTGCATCGCGCTGAGTCCAAAATTTCGATCAAAAGGGCATCGCAATTCCACTACGTCGCGACGGGCCCCAGTTCCTAATTGTCATTTTCCAATGACACGACGCGAAAGCCCCTCATCACGTCAGGGTCCCATATCGAGATTTTTCAGTTAATTCCTAATTTTATGTTTTGAGTTTTTAAATCATTTCAAGGGCATTTGAGTCTTTTTCCAAGGCCCTAATCAGTCTTTAACACGAAATTCAGCCCTAATAAACCTAGTTACACATTATTTATTCAATTTTGCCCCAAAATAAATCCTTCTCCCTGAAAGAGGCAAAAATCCTAGCTTCAAGAAATCAAGGTCAATCTCAAGAATCTCAACAAGAACCTTCAAGGATTAATCCTCTCAGGTATGTTAGGTGTTCATTCATGGGATCCTTTCACCCATGAAGTTCAAGAACCTTTTTTGAACATATAAGATCTCAGATTCATAATTTTCATGTTTGAATTAGATTGAATTCATGTTCATGATATTATTTGGGTTTCAATCCATGATTTAAGTTTAGGTTTAATGAAATTGAATAGCATGTGTGATGAATAAGTGATTATATTGATAAACCCTTGAATTTATGAAGTGATTAATGTGTCTATGATGTTAATTGTCTTTTAATCCATGATTGTTATAAGATTTATAAAATTAGATTAGTATTTTATGGGGAATTATATGAATTGCATAATAAACCCATGAAATTGTAAGTTTGGTCATTGTAGTTTCCATGTTTATATGTT